>NW_027187301.1:3922723-3972987 GCF_028583685.1 Petaurus breviceps papuanus
TCCCTCCCTCTCTCCCTCTTCCTTCTTCTCCCTGTTTCCTCATCTGTAAAATAGGAATGCAGCAGCTAGGTAGTAAAGTGGATAGAGTGCTTGGTCTGGAGTCAGGAATACTAATCTTCCTGAGTTCAACTCTGGCCTCAGACACTTACTAGCTGGGTGACCCCGGGGAAAGTCCCTTAACCCTGTTTGCCTCAGTTTCCTCATCTATAAAATGAGCTTGAGAAGAAAATGGCAGTATCTCTGCCAAGAAAACCTCAAATGGGACCCTGGAGAGTCAGACACGACTGAACAATAACATAGGGATCATAGTACAGGCATTATCTGCTTCACAGGGTTGTGGTGCAGAAAATACCTTAAAATGACCTGTCGTGATGAGATATTATTGCCAAAGATTATAATTCTGAGAAAATTGGAGGGGAAGATTATTTGCATAAATCTCCAAAGTGAGTGCATCAATGGGATGGAGACTAATTTCAAAGCTTTGGGTATCAGCCTTGAGCAAGTCATTGCCCCCTCTTGAGTCCCTGTTTCTCTTTCAAATGAGGAGATTGGACGAAGTTGGATCTAGTTACTTCTGCTACTTTTAGGAAAGTGTGGAAGTCATCCTGTCTAATCAGTCTGTAGACCCATAAGGAAAAAGGACAAGAGCTTTAAATCTTGGCTGTTTCTTTGATAAACCAATCTACCCCAAACTCCTTATTCCCATCTTTTTATCTGAGAGGCATGGCTAGGAATCTTTATGTCCTGAAAGTTGTGCCATTGGGTCACAATCTGTTTGTGTCCACATATCTCAGGCCCCCAGACAAACATCTCTTCTCCCCTACAAGGAGACGGGGCAGGTGTGGCTTTGAAGAGCGAAGGCTATATTCTATATCCACGGCAGCTGGACCGACTCACCCACCTTGAGCAATAATGTTCATTATCCATAGAAGTGGGTATAATAATTCCTGAGCTTCAGATGATGTCATGAATATCCAACATTCCAGAGGCTTGGAAACAATTTTTTACAAAATTTGTATTGATATATTTTCAAAGCTCTTTCACAATCATAGAATGTCTGAGTTGGAAAGGTACTCAGAGTTCAGCTGCTATAAGCCATACCCAGTAGGAATCCCCTCTCTAATATTCTCAGCAATAAGTTCTTTAACCTCTGGTTGCAGATCTCTAGCCATGGGGAAACAAACCACTGTCACCTGAAAATGTCCATCCAACTTGTGAATGCTCATTAAGCAAGTGTTTTCTTAACACTGAGCCAAAGTCTGCCGTTCTGCCTTCTGGGAGCCAATCTGATCAAGTCTAAACTTATTTCCATATAATAAAAGGCCCTTCAGATATTTTAAAACTACTCTCCTAGGCCCTTAAGTCTTTTCTTCTCCAGGTTAAACGTTCCCAGTTTCTTCAATAAATCCTTGTACACCATGGAATGCTTTCAGTGTGCTTTCTAAAATCTGACAGCTGGAATGGAACACCATGATCCAGCTAGGGTCTGCCTTGGGTCAAAGACAGCGGGCCTGGAAGCCCCCTTGTTCTGAACACAATGCTTCTTGGAAGGTCATCTTGGTTTTTGATGCTGTGGAATTCTGCATCCTGTTTCATGATGCCTATAAAATGGAAGTTACAAAGTGCTTGGGTCAGAGGATTAGCAGGGGACAGTCTGTGGATCAGAATTTCTCTCCAAGCAGAATGCTTATACATTAATAAATTGTCACTGACAGATTCTAGCTAAAACACAGATTGTTTTTGTTCCAGAGGGGCAGCCAAAAATAATAATAACCAACATTTATATAGCACTTTAAGGTTTGCAGAGAATTTCATATATATGTGTGTGTCTGTGTGTGTGTATAAATCTGATCCTCACAATGACTCTAAGGTGGCTACTAGTATTATATTTTACAGATGAGGAAACTGAGTGAGATTGACTGGTTTGCCCAAGGTGACAAAGCTAGTCAGTGTCTGAGGCTGGATTTGAGCTCAGACTTCCCGAGTCCAAGTCCAACACTGTCCATCTGACTTCTCTTGCTAATGAGATCCTACGTGGGTTTTGTGAAGTAGGAAACAAAACAATGCTCTACTCAAGTTTTCTTTGACATCTCTCTTCTTTCCTCCCCTCCTCCCCTGCCAGAATGACATGGGAGGGTGCAATGGGACCTCATCCATGGCAGTGATCAAAGATTACTACGCACTAAAGGAGAATGAGATCTGCGTGAGCCAGGGCGAGGTGGTCCAGGTCCTCGCCGTCAACCAGCAGAACATGTGCCTGGTCTACCAGCCCGCTAGCGATCACTCCCCTGCAGCCGAGGGCTGGGTCCCAGGCACCATCCTGGCACCCCTCACCAAAGCCACAGCTACAGCAGAAAATAGCGACGGGAGCATCAAGTAAGTGCCACGTTGGCTTTCCCGGGAGAGCAGTATATGGATTAGGAAAAAAAAAAATCCAACACACAGTAGGGAATTACCGCTCCTCATGCTCGACAGTGCCACTGGAACTAATGTCCGAATGCTGGAACCACACACCACAGGGGGCGTCCATGCTGGATAGTTTGGTTTTTGGTTTTTTTTTTTTTTCCTTTTTGTTCATGGCTTTCTGTTCATTTTTTCTCCTTCTCCAACCCTTTTCCCCCCATTTGTTTAAAAAAAAGAAAGAAAAGAACCTTAATGAAACCCTGAGTGATTAAAGGCATGCTTTCTGTTGCTCTGTTTGAGCCCCCCATCACAGGACTCACTGGACTGGACTTCTATTTATGTTGTATTAAGTTACTGAGATATATATTTTTTTTGATTATGACACACACATAAAAAAACACCCCACCTTAGCACAGATCCTATGCCTGCTGTAGGCCAAAGGCCTGCTGCTGTCCCCAGGGGAAGAAGGGGGCAGGAGATGGAGGGGAATTTTGGGGGGGGGTGAATATTGGTGGGAATTTCTTTGTACAGTTTGTAACTTTTTCAACCCATTCCTGCCCCCACCCCCATTTCCCTGTTACTTTAATATATGTTCCTGGTAATTTGTAAGATATTTCTTTTTTTTTTAATTGTGAGATCCTTCAGAGTACATTCCTGTATAAAGTATTTTGCACTATTTAAAAGAAACCCATATGGATGAAGCCAGGGTGTGCAATATATTGGATAGTCGCAATGTTCATCATTGTACCTGTAATGTAACTAATAATTTTAAATGTACTATTTTAAATATGTAAAATAAATTTTCACCATGAGCATGTTTTAATGAGGTTAAAGAACTAGTTGACCCTTCATTCTCCCTTCCCTGAGCCCCGAAACCTGAATAACATACTTTTGTAATGAAATGAGTGGGTTGAATCTACCTCCCCACCCCCTACCCCTTCTCCTGAGTTTTAAAAGTTGGTCCAAAGCCTTGGTTGTCCCTTATTCCCTTGAAATCACTCAATCAACAAGCCGTTTAAGTGTCTGCTGTGTGCCTCACACCATACTAGGTCCTGGGGGTGAAAATACAATGGATAAGAGGAAAGGGTGTCCATAGCTGAAGAGCAGCCCAGTGTCCCTAGTCCTTCCCTACCTGTTGGTTTCTACCATCCTAGAAGATGAAGACTGATGCCTGCTGGGCTCTGTCCAGCCTATTTCTGGCAAATGCATGACATAAAAGAACGGCTCAAGTAGACCACGTCACGTGCCTTTGCATCCTCCCATTTCTGGCCCCTTTGAGCAGCTGCCCGAAGCAGTGGGGTGAGGGACTTTTCTGTTGCTTAAGCTGGTTAGCAGAGCCGAAAAAACCAAGTGCCTCTGTCTTCATTAGGGCTTCCTGCTCTCACCCTTCCTCTAGGTTGGGGAGGGAAGGGGAGTCCCAGCATCATTCCAGATCCTTCCAAATGACTACAATCCATCCTGACTTAGTCTGATGTCAAAATGACATTGTCCAGGACGGCTAAGTGGCGCAGTGAATTAGAGCATCAGCCCTGGAGTCAGGAGGACCTGAGTTCAAATCCAGCCTCAGACACATAACACTTACTAGCATTGTGACCTTGGGCAAGTCACTTAACCCCAATTGCCCTGCCTTCCCCCTCCAAAAAGAAAAAAAAAAATATGCATTGGTCATCCAGACCTGAAGGATCCAGTTGATGTTGTCAGAAAAGACCCTAGTTTGTTTTTGCTTGCATTTTCCCTCCATTATCTCTAGAAAATCTCAAGGCTTGGGAATGAAGCTTCTCCAAGCTTCAAAGTGTGTGCTCAGTTAGAGTGATCCCTTTTGAGAGCCAGCTCTCTGATTTAGGAGCTGCCCATCTGGGACGTGCAGCATCTTCCACCTCCCACTCCTCATCTTCAGGTCATTTCACCTTTCATCTGTACTCCACTCCCCTGGAAGGGAGGCACAGGTTGGCAGAACGAGGAGCTCATGCACCTGTCAGTCTGGGTCTTTGTCAGCAGCCCCGGAGATAGGAAGCGAATAGAAACTAATGGCTTCACATCTAGTTTTTTGTATTAGTGACAGGCTTCCCTAGGGCATGCTTTGAGCACAAAACATGCAGAGCTGGTTTTAACATCTGCAACGCTGGTCACCTAATCAGTGACCACCCCAGGATTTCTGTCTGCTCAGGTCCAACAGCTCGACATTCTTAAGTCATAATGTCGAACTCTTTTGGATTGGAGAAACTCAAATTCTGACCTCCCCAATTAAAAGGTATCTTCCTTCCTGTGCTTGGTTCTTAACAGATCAAATTATGTGCCAAGCCAAACTAGAAAAACATAGATGGTCTTAACATGTGTAGAAAACATTCTCTCTTCCCTCACCCTTCCCTTCCCACTTACAAAAGGCTTCCCCGAGAGCTTTCTCCACTGGAAGAAGACAAGGCTTCAAGGTACCCTGGGCTAAGTTCAGTGAGGTGAAGAGATCACAACCGAGTCTCGGCCACAACTATGGTAGAGTGAGATCTCACTAGTGACACACAGCTTCTCTGAGTCCATTTTTCTATAAGTACATGGAGGGAAGTCGGCACAGAGCCGACCTCTTCCATTCCATTGCTAGGTTGCTGCTGATTCTAAATAGAGCAGCTAGAATGTACAAATTAGGCAGCCCTCTCCTTTTCAAAGGCAAATGATACTCGATCTACTTTATGGGGCATTTCAAGACATTTATAACATTTTTAAAATATCTTTAATAATAATGGCTCAGCAGTTCACTGAGCAACTTTTCCAGTACAGAGAGAATGCTGAAACAACTTCCCTTGGTCCTTTCTTCTTGACATTCCCCAATGAGAGCTAAGCTAATAAAAATCTGCCTTATTAACCAACACATATTCCGTGTCTACTATTTGCCAGACATTGTGCTGAACACAGAGGATATAGACAAAAATGAGACAGTCCATGCCTGCCCTCAAGGAGCTTACATTCCAATAAAGGGATATCACATACACAAGGGAATGGTGGCCATGGAAGGGAGTTTATCTAGGCAATCAATCACAGCGGTTGTGAGGGAAGCCAGAGGGTATTAGACACTGGAAGGGGACAGAGCTACCAGCACTGTGGCTGGTGAAATGGCAGAACACCTATGCAAGTGAAGATGCTGGTATTGTGGTGGCTGGACCTTAATCATGCCCCTTTCTGGATCATCCTGTTCCTCCTCCACCCTCTCCCCTATTCAGCACCAAGCCTCTGCTATGTTTCTTCTCTCTTGCCTTTCTTATGTTTATCACAATTTGCTGGAGAAGGGTATGATTGGGTTGGGGGGGAGGGTGTTTGTTTTTAAGAAATCACCCGTTTCCAGTCCAAGCAGCATTTTGTCCAGACTATGACTTCAGCCAAGATGCTGTCACGACATGCAAATAGAGAAGAGACCCCACCCCAAGCAGGACTGGAAGTGGTAATCAGCCTGTCCAAAAGGGTAAACCATATTTGGGATTTGGCTTTGAGATTCTCTTCCTCTGACTATATCATGATGCAAGAGAGGCTTAAGTACTCTGATCAACTTTATTAGGTCAAATGACAGGTCTCTACCAACCCAGAATCTCATCTCCATCACTAGGAAAAAGGAAGGCAAAAGGGGGATGAAACGATGGAATGGCCACATCTCACCCATTCCATATTTACTATTCCCGGTAGCAGAAATTACATCTTTTCTCAGCAGGAAAACATCAGGCCCTCTGGCAATCTGAATAAATTGGGCTTTGTCGGACAAAAAATGGAGACCAGAAACAGCCTTTGATCTAGAATTCCCAGAAAAATAGAGCATGGATTTCCTGCTCTAACTATCCAAATCATTGCCAACATGATCCATTTCATTTGGATGATGGAAATGAAACACAAGCTTAAACATGAGTAGAATTTCTAATGGGATAAGTTGAGATCCCCAAGTCCAAATCATTCATTTGGGTTGTAGCAATCTCAATCAATAGGACATGTATGTATTAAGTGTTTGCCTTGTACCAGGCACTGTCTTAAGTGCTGGGGATAGAAAGATATAGGACCTGCCCTCAAGGAGCTTACGTTCTAATGGGGAAGACGCTATATCTTGTGTGGACCTATATAGACAGGTCCACACAAGATACATGCAGAACACAAATAACTAGAGCTACTCCTTCCTTTCCTCTCCTCTCACCTTTCTTCACATCCACACACATGCCCCCTCAGACTGTGAGCTAGTTGGTGATTCCACTTCTTTGGAGGAATTGAAGCAACATCTGTTAACACACCTTCCCTTGTAGGGTCCAGTGACCAGTGGTCACCTTTCCTCCGTAGTGTTATGAGTTACTTGTCTCTGAATCTAGGATGGGGAGGTAACAAAATTCACTTCATAGTGGGACTGAGGCCAGTCTTGCCAACCAAGGGGAGAGTTGGCACGGCGGTCATCCGGCGCTGAAGCCTGGAAGTTGGCCGGAGCTCTTCATCTCCTCAGAGGGTGGTGACCCCTCACACCTCCTCACTTCTACTCTGACCTGCCATTTTGATTGGTGCATTTTTTGGTACAACAGGAAGTCATGTTCATGGCATACCCTACGCATGAGAAAGCGGGCGGAAATGGAGAACACGGGTAAAAATGAATCCACAGGGCCTCGTAAATCCAAGGAGATTCTGGGCAACAAAGTCTCAGTTAAAGTGAGTAAGGTATTTTGGAGCTGTGCCCTCCCAACCTCTCATCCTGCCTCTTCACCCCACAGCATTCTCACTAGTAAGTTTGGGGGAGGTATTTTTGTTTTTGTGTTTTGGGTTTTCCCCCCACTTCAATTGGGAGAGCAATAGTTTATTAGCAGGATTTGCATGCAAGATCAATTTTTTTTAAATCTTTAATTTCTCCTGGCATCTTCAATACAAGTAAGTATCTTTAAAAAAAAAACAAAAACTTTTCTCTTTGTTACATATAGACGTTTTTAGCAAAGTTTTCTATAGCTTCATCTGACAGGAAAAGTAAGAGGTTTCATTCATCTGGAGTTGACCAATGAGAATACAACAAGGTTAACTGTGATCGGAGGTTGCAGGGGTGGGCAGTGAGAGGCTTCTGGTTCACCAAGCTTCCCTATGGAGACTGAGGTTTTGAGTGAGAGGGTCTCAGTGCCAGATTGGTTCAATTACATTTTATATCTCTCCTCCAGAGTTCAGGAAGCCTCAATTTAGTGACATGCCTTTTGCCTGCCTGTATTCACATTGCCATGCATGTGTGGAGGGAGGAGAGGCGGGCACAGAGAGGACACCCAACATAGTCGTGTGCAAAGCTCTGCCCAGCATTTTAGAATCACTGATCACAGGCTTCATCAGATACGGGTTCCCACTTAGCACTCTCTTGGCACAGCTTAGCATGCTGTGCTCTGTGACCTTGCTGCAGAAATCTGCCATCAGCCAAGAGAAAATTGCAGGCTTACTTCTGTTTACATTTATTGTAAGGCATAGGGGTGTGTGTGGGTGTGTGGGTGGGTGTTTTGTTTTTTGGGGTTTTTTGTCTTGAGCAAAGCAGGTCCAACCAGAAAACCTTTTTCTGATCTCACTTATGACACATATAGGTTACTAGACTTTGGGCAAGTCACTTAACCTCAACAATTCTTTAAGACCATAAATTGCAGACAAGATACCAACGTGCATTATTACTAGGAGGAATTTTATCACCTGGGAGTTCTTTATACAAATGAAATAGCAGGCATAGTCCCTCTCTTCTATGCTTGGGGAACAGAAAGTATCCTTTCCTTCTTGTTTAGAAACTCCAGCCTCCAAAGAGAAGACAACAGTCCTGGTTCTATAGCACCCATGTTCCATTCTGTGGCTTCCATTTGCTAGATTTAACCAGACAAACCATTGCATAAAACATAGCTGCTTCTGCTTTGGCAAAAGCATGCTGCTGCCCTTGGCGACCTGTTGTCCTTTTGAAGCATCTTTTTTTGTTCCCTATGCCGGTTTTTCCATTGCCCATGTTCTCTGAAGTTCTCCTGCTCTGCCTGGGGTAAACTATCTGTGTTCTAACTTTGTTCTCTTTCTTCCCCCTCCTCATGCTGCCAAACAAGGAGACGAACAGTTCCGAGGAATCAGAGTGTGATGATCTTGACCCTAATACTAGTATGGAGGTAGAAGCAATCATTGCTGTCCTATTTTCTACAATGAGATCTTTTTCATATGTGTTCTCTAGAAGCAGCTCTAAATATGTGACCAACCAACCTAACCGTGAAATATAAATTAAGTCCCATCTCTTGGCGTCCATTCCACTTCCCAAGAAAATGGCAGGCTCTAGTACAACCCAGTATCAAAATAAATCTAATAAAACCCTACCCTCAGGCAACCTTAACAAAACCTCATAACTGAGAACGGCTGTTTAATGCTGGTTTCTCAGTTGGTTAGGACACAGGTGGTCCCTCAAACAAGACATGTTTCAAAAACCTATGTGGAAATTACTTGAAATTCAATAACTACCCATGGAAACAATGTTCTATGTATTCCCTACATATTCAAAATATCATGAAGGATATTTTGCTCATATGGAGTTGCCCAATGGGAATGAAGCGAGGTCAAAATGACCAGATGTTGCAAAAGCAGGGGGTATGTTTCCAAGTCACCAGGCTCCCCTGTGGAGATGAAAAGCTCTTAGTGAGAAGGTTCTCCATATCAGTCTTATTTCATTTCTGTCCCCCAGCATTCGAGAGGCATCAACTTCCCTGTATCCCTTTTTTCCATTATTATGTGGAGGGAAGGAAAGCAGGTATGGAATTAACACCCAGTATATTACCTTTATACCTCTGAGATTCGGTGATTCTGTATGATAGTTATTAACTTCTTAGCTGATTCATGAAAACTAACTTACTCCACATGTAACTGAAATTAATTCTCACTTCCTTGTTTAAATTTGTCAGTGTGATGCTTGCCAAGTCTTTCCTCTCAAATTGTATCCAGTGGCATCCATCCTTATCCGAGATGGCCCTTTGGCTTACAAAGCTTTACCCACACGTTATTTGATATTAAAAACATTCCCAGGAGGGAGGGAGATGGGATAGATATTATCATCCCCATCCTACAATGGGGAGACTGAGGGTCTGAAAGGTATGGTCAGTTTCCCAATGGCCACTAAGCAGCAAGCTAGGACTAGAACCCAGATCTCCTGAGGACGTCTTCCACCAGGTGCTCTTCCCCTATGCCCCATCCTTTTCTTCCTCTTACTGATCTTACTTCCTCTACCCTCTGATAATATGTCAGCCATTGTAATGGGGTAAATTGTTTCTATGGGAAAGTCCCTTGCCTGTGCAGTGAAGGGAAGAGAAAGGAACAGGAACATGGTGGCACCAAGAATACCTCTTCCCCTTTTTCTTGCCCCCTTGCCTGGTCTTCAGCAGAAGAAAATTTAGTGGCTAGGGATGCATCTCCCATGTGATGTTCACAATAGTGAATAGGCAATAATACCTGTCCAATCAAGATATGAGAATGGACCCAGGTCAGGCAACGTGTAGCATTCTCCCAATGGTGACCAAAAAAGAGATGGGTGCCCACCCCCCACCTCTGTCATAGAGATTCATCTGATGGATTTCTAACTCCATCCCTTCCAGAGCCCGGCAGAAGTCAACAAAGAAATGCTGTTTATCAAGCTGGGCTGGGATATTCAATTGTGGTGAACATGATCCATTAGGTCAGGGGTTCTTAACCTTTTCAGTGAAGCATCTAGACTGTTCTTCTCAGAATTGTATTTTAAGTGCACAAAAAAATACATAGGATAATAAGAGGAAATCTATTCTATTGAAATAAAGCTATCAAGATATTCTTTAAAAGACAAAAAGTTCATAGCCTCCAGGTTAAGAACCCCTGCAGGGGATTTCAAATCACTATGAAGACTTTTTTTCTTAACCTAAAATGTTGATTTCCTATAAACAGTGAAGTATAACTTGTATGTCTGCCTTTTCTTCTGTGAGAAAAAAAATGTTTAAATACTCTCTTTTAATTTTGAAACTTTTTAAAATGTATTTAAAGCCTCTCACAGGGATGACTGGAAGGTTTAGGCCAAATTTTTCCTGAATTTCCTCTTTAATCCAATATGTTCCTGAAGATGACCTCCTGTAAGAACTCTATAATATAAATAAAGCAAACCACTGAATGAGGTAGGCAGAGAGACACGAGAAAAGGTGAGTCATTACTCGGCCTCATGGAAGGAGCCAAACAAATGGTCAGAGGGCAAGTGGCCGGGACCTCCTGAGGTACTAGAAAAGTGGATGTAGGGAGTTTGCTATGGCCAAGTACCGCCATCTGAGTCTGAATGGTGCCATGCAGGTCAAATGGAAAGGGGTTTGATTATTCTGACACTCTCCTGGGGAGGAAATAGAGCAATTATGACCTAGAAAATCAGAGCCTCCTTAGACAATGGCAAAGGAATGTATGAGAGCATTAATTAAGCACCAACTATGGTAAAGCCTATTACAGGGCAGCTAGGTGACTCAGTAGATAGAGTGCCAGCCCTGGAGTCAATCCAACCTTATTTCCTAGCTGTGTGACCCTGGGCAAATCACTTAACCCTGTTTGCCTCAGTTTCCTCATCCATAAAATGAGCTAGAGAAGGAAATGGCAAATTACTCCAGTACCTTTGCCAAGATGACCCCAAATGGGGTCACAAAGAGTCAGGCATGACTGAAAAAGGACTAAACAACCAAAAAATGGATAAGCCAGCAGAATTAGAATGGATAGAAAGCCTTTTTCTTAGCCTGATTTTCTTCCATCTCATGGGATCAAAAGATGTTTGAAGGGCATTGTGGTGTAGTAGAAAGGACACTGGACTGAGAATGACAAGACACAACTGCCACTTACTAGCTCTGTGATCTTGAGTAAGTGACAGCTTCAGTTGAACAATAATTGTTAAGTGCCTACTACAATATACCAGGCAGGGTTTTAGGTCCTGGGGATACAAAGACTGAAGCAAAGCAGCGTTTGCCTTCGGGAAGCTTCTATTCTAATGAGGGGAAATGCCAGGAGCACAAGAGAAGTTGTCCTGAGGAAATCACTAAACATCTCCCCGTGCCTCCGTTTCTTCAAATGTAAAATGAGAAGGTTGGACTAGGTGACTCCAGAGGTCCCTTCTAACGAAATCTATGATCCTAAGTAAAAAGAAAATATGTGCAAAGTCAATGCAAAGTAGCAGATGAGGGGGAGTACTAACAATGGAAACTGAGTAAAGGCCTCTTGTAGGAGGTGGTGCTGGGACTGAGCCTTGAAAGAAGCTAAATGTGCCAAGGAACAGAGTTAAGGAGAGAGCATCCCAAGCATAAGGACAGCCTGGGCAAAGTCCCAGAGGTCTGAGATGGAATCTTGTGAATGGGTTACAGCAAAGAGACCAGTTTGTACCATGTTGCATGTGTGCGGGGCAGGGCTATGAAGCCAACCTTGAAATCTAAGCGAGAGTTGAGTTCTAAAGCGCTTATCCCAAACTGGGGATTTTGTCTTTTATTCAAGAGGCAAGAGGGAGCCACTTAAGGTTAATTATCTCAGTTTGCTCATCAATATAAGAGGGAGAATAAGACTGACTTTCTCCTAAGATTGTTGGGAGGCTCAAATGGACTGTGACTTGTAGCCATAAAGCACGATATAAATGAATGGCAGTGTTATTTATTATGAGGCAGCATGGTATAGTGGATAGAGAGCTGGCCTTGAAGCCAGGGAGACCTCCATTCAAGTCTTGCCTTTCTCATATATAGGCTGTGTCATTTAACTTCTCAATGTTCCAACAACTGGCTGTAACAGAGAAGGTGTTTACGGGTGGAGAGATTTTCCTCCTCTGAGAGTTCCATACAGCAATGAAATAGATCTTGTCCTTACTCCTACTGTTATTTATTATCATTACTAATAATGATGATGCAAGGGGAGAAGGAAACAGAGAATAAGCATTTATATAGCACCTGCCATGTGCCAAACACTGTACTAAGCACTTTACAGGTTTGATTGATTTCATTTGATCCTCACAACAATCCTGCAAGGTAGGTGCTGTTATTTTACAGTTGAAGAAACTGAGGCAGAAAGAGGTTAAGTGACTTGCCCAGGACCACACAGCTAGTAAGTATCTGAGACTAGATTTTAACTCGGGGCTTTCCAAGAAAGGCTAGAAGTGGACTTTGCCTCTGTTTTTTCCAGAGTGGGAGCTAAACATAGAAGGTTTTGATAGTTAGAAGGGGAAGATGGCCAGGTAGTCCATTATCCCCGAAGCAGAGTTGTGACCAGCTTGTCTCAAGCCCAGGTGGTCAAGTGAACACATGCACAGCTGCTGCTTTGCTTTCTTTGCCCTGACACACCCACGGATAGAACAAGAAGAAGCAGGTGGTTTCAAAGGTACAAGTAAAAGGTACAACACTCTCTCTCTCTCTCTCTCTCTCTCTCTCTCTCTCTCTCTCTCTCTCTCTCCCTCTCTCTCTCCCTCTCTCTCTCCCTCTTCTTCTCCCTCTCCCTCTCCCTCTCCCTTCCCCTCTTTCCCTCTTTCCCAGCGTCCTCTGGGAGACAAAAGATAGGCAATCTCTGCATAATACAGGGTGGTTAACTGGAAAGAGCCATCCAATGGTGAACCAGAATCCTCAGTTTACTGGATGCATGGTTCCCCTGCCTCCCCCACTCCACTTTAGAAGTTCGATTTAGATTAACATTTATTAAGCACCTACTGTATACTAGAACACTTTGAGAAGAGATAAATGACAAGAACTCAAACTTATGTATCTGGGCCTTCCTTCAGAAAAAAAAAATTAGGCAGTGTAGGTCTTACTCTCCCTCTATTGATGAGTATTTATTTCGGGAGTAAAACACAGTGGGTCCTATCTCCCACATCTTCCAAGTATATGTTTTCTGTGTAATGGGAGTTCACACAAATGTGCCTAGAGGCACTGCCAGATCCTTAGTCATCAAAGTAAAAGCTGGTTTATGTTCAAACCACTGAAGCTTAGAAGTCAAGAAGATGTGTTTGTGTGTCTTTAAAGGATTTTCACCTGCAAGGGTTGAAACTAAGGATTTTCAGATAAACTTCAGACACTAACTGTGTGACCCCTGGACAAGTCATGTAACCTCTGCCTCTGTTTCCTCAACTGTAAAATGGAGATAATGACACCTACCTCCCTAGATCAAAAGAGATAATATTTGTGAAAACACTTAGCACACAGAAGGTGCTTAATAAATGCCTGTCCCCCTTCCCCCCCCCCAAAATAAAACCTTGAACTATGTCATTTCATTCTCTGAATCTTCCATTTGAAGTCTGTACCCAGCTATGAAAATACTTTTGGATATTGCAGATATCCAATGTCTTCCACGTTCCCCCTGTGCCATCACCTTTTTTTTTTTTAAAGCAATCGGGGTTAAGTGACTTGCTCAAGGTTACACAGCCAGTTATTTCTGGGTGTGGTGCTGAGTATCTGAGCCCGGATTCGATCCCCAGGTCATCCTGACACTGGAGCCGGTGCTCTTACTCGCTGAGCCACCTGGCCGCCCCTAAGCAATCGGGGTTAAGTAACTTGCTCAAGGTTACACGGCCAGTTATTATTTCTGGGTGGGTGCTAAGTGTCTGAGCCCCGGATTCAATCTCCAGGTCTTCTCAACACTGGAGCCGGTGCTCTTACTCGCTGTGCTACCTGGCCTCCCCTGTGTCATCACCTTTTAGAATTTAATTGTGAAAGCATGAATAGGGCTGGTAAGGGAAACCAAGGGAAATCAGACTGGTAAAATTTTAGACTTTAGGTTTCTCATAGGGGGTAGAAATTCAGGGTCTACAAAACAAGCTGAGATTGGGGGGGGGGGAGTGGTAAAAGTCCAACACTAACCCCAAAGATGTCTAAGAATTGTCATCATCTAAAGTAAATTAAGGGAGCTAGGTGTTACAGTGGGTAGGGTCTGGAGTCAGGAAGACTCATCTTCCTGAGTTCATATCCAGTCTCAGACCCTTATTAGCTATGTGACCCTGAACAAGTCACTTAACCCTGTTTGCCTCAGTTTCCCCATCTATAAAATGAGCTGGAGAAGTAAATGGCAAACCATTCCAATATCTTTGCCAAGAAAACCCCAAATGGGGTCACAGAGAGTCAGATACGACTAAAACAACTGAACAATAATAACAACAAATTTAAGGCAGGATTACCAAGATCTGCCTGACTTCTTCACCCTTCTCCTTTACTTTGCTGCTGGCCAATATTCATTAAACTACAGTGAGTCCTTGGCAGTTTTCTGATGCATACACCAGCCTCCCTTCCAGGCTCTCCCTAGAGACTGACCAGGGCTGTCTTCCAAATAATAATTATGAAAAGAGCTAGCACTGATGGAGCGCTTTAAGGTTTGCAAAGTATTTTTGCATAGCCAAGTGCTTGAGACTTAATGTATTCAACATTGACCTTGTCTGGTCCTGCCTAAAAACCCCACTGCCTGCTACCCTGATTGTCTGCCTCCCCTCAGACCTCCATGTTTCGGACTGGAGCCAGATACACAAATCCAGAGTTCGACTCTGCTGACCCAAGCTCACCAGTGACTAGTCCATTGGCATTGACTAATCAACAAGCTAAGCAAACATAACAAGAAGAAATGTAATAGGATTCATGCAAATCCCTACATCTAAGTTTTTAAAAAAAAATCAACTTCACAGTACAAGATGGAGACAGCATGGCTTAAAGAGTAGTTCCTCTCAAAAAAATCTGGTGGGTTTAACGGTGTGAAATTTCAATAAGATGTGCTCAGTGGCACAGGGGATAGACCGGGAGGCTTGGAATCAGGAAGCCTTGGGTTCAAAGTCTCAGAGCCTTACTAGTTATGGATCCCCAGGCAAGTCACAATCTCTTTGTGCCTCAGTTTCTTCATCTGTCAACAAGGTATAATACTACCTGTCTCATAGAGTTATGAGGATCAAATGAGTTAACGTGTAAAACAAATCACAAAACTTAAAGTGCTATATAAATGCTGGCTATTACTGTTACTAATAGTGTGATTTGGTCGTCCCAAAAAATTGTCATCTTAGCCTATATTGAGAATCACACTGTCAAGAACATAGAGGTGACAGGTCTGTTGTCCTATGCAATGGTCAGACAACTTACAAGCCACTGTACTCCAATTTAGGAAAGACATTGAGAATCTGGAGAGTGCCTTGAGGAATTCATCGGTCAGTAAGCATTTATTAAGTACCCACTATATATGTACATATATCAGTCACGGTGCTAAGTGCTGGAGATACAGAGAGGGACAAGAGACAATTCCTACTCTCAAGGAGACTCATAGGGGAGAAGATATGTAAAGAACTATGTATGAACAAGTGGCATACAAAATAAATTGGGAATCATCAACAGAGGGACCGTACTAGATTAAGACGAATTAAGAAAGGCTTCTTGTATAAAGTAGGATTTTAGCTGGGACTTGAAAGAAGTAAAAAGAAACCAGGAGGTGGAGGTTAAGAGGGAAAAAATTACAAGTGTAGGGGACAGCTAGTTAAAATGCCTGGAATGGGGAGATATAGTGTCTTGTTGGAAGAAGAACAAGGAGACCAGTGTCACTGGATCACAGATGGCGGAAGTTAGCTGTAAGAAGAATGGAAAGGTAGGAGGGAGCCAGGCTATGAAAGACTTCAAATGCTAAACAGAATGTTTGATATTTCATCCCAGAGATGATGGGGACCCATTGGAGTTTATGGAGTAGGAAGATGGTAGGGCCAGACCTGCCCTTTCAGAAGATGACTTTGACAGCTTATTAGAGGATGGGCTGGAATAGGGAGACTTGGACAGGCTGCTGCAATAATACAGGCATAAAGTTGATGAGGGCTTACACCAGGGAGGTGGCAGTATCAGAGAAGACAAGGGGCATATATGACAGATGTTATCAAGGTAAAATTGACAGGATGTGGCAACTGACTGGATATGGGGGATGGGAGAGAATGAGGCATTGAGGGGTATCTAGGTTGGTGGTACCCTCAACAGTAAGAGGGAAGTTAAGAAGCAGAGAAAGAGAGGGGAAAGATAATGACTTCAGTTTGGGTTCTGGTGAGTTTAAGATGTCTATGAGACATCCAGGTCAGTAGGTCTACTGGGCCTCTTCAAAGTGTTAGCCACAAAGGGAGGAGAGGTATGGAATGATAGCTAAGGTAGATGGAGCTAATGAGGGTTTTCTGAGGCAGGAGGAGACATGGGCATGTTTGTAGGCAATAGGGAAATAGTCAAACGGAGAGATTAAAGGTAAGCGAAAGGAGCAATCTGCTAGAGAAGACAGGGTGCAATGGGGTCACCTGTGCATGTAGGGGGGTTTGCCTTAACAAAGAGAAAGGTCACCTCTTCATGTCAGACGGGGTAATGGAGATAGTGGCCTCAGACACTTATTAGCTGTGTGACCCTGGGCAAGTCACTTAACCCCAATTGCCTCCTTTAAAAAAAAATAGACATTAGCAAAGGTAGGTGGTGTCAGTGACCTAAGGATGAGGCTTGGATGATAGGCAAGAATGATAATATGATAAAAGGGCAAGGAACTCAAGACAGGATGACAGTTTAGAGTTGAACTAGTTCAGGAGGGTGACCACAATGATGAACTACGTTGTATGTAGTTGAACAACTAACATTCTGGAGGGAAAACTTGAGGAGGACATGGTCATGTCTTCAACATCTGAAGGGCTACTATTTAGAAAAGGCATCTGGGCAGCTAGGTGGCACAGTGAGTAGAGCACCGGCCCCAGATTCAGGAGGACCTGAGTTCGGTTCTGGCCTCAGATGCTTAACACCCACACAGAAAGAACTAGCTGTGTAACCTTGGGCAAGTTACTTAACCCCAACTGCCCTCCAAAAAAGCAAAAAAAAAAAAGGCATCAGACTTGTGCTGGGCCCCAAAGAGCTGAGCTAAGAGGGGAGAGAGGAAGTTTCAATGAAACAGAGTGCAGTTCAATGAAAGGAAAAAATTCCCTAAGCTATCCAAAAAATGGAGAGAGCCACCTCAGGAAGTAGTAGGCATCCTTTCATTTTCATTTGAGGTCCTCTTGCAAAGGCTGGATGGACCAGGTGGTTGCCACAGTCCCTTCCCAACCTGAGATTCTGTAATTTTAACCCTGGCTGTGTATTTCTCTCCAGGATCTTGCTTCCTTTTGGTCATCTGTCTTAGAGCCCTAACATTGTCTTAATGATGGTACTTTTTTTTTTGCTTTTTTGGAGGGTGGAATGCAGAGCAATTGGGGTTATGTGACTTGCCCAAGGTCACATGGCTGATAAGTGTTAAATGTCTGAGACCAGATTTGAGCTCAGGTCCTCCTAACTCCAGGGCCTGTGCTCTATTCACTGTGCCACCTAGCCGCCCCTGTGATGGAACTTTTAAAACCCTAAAGTAAGATGACCATAATTCACTTTAACTAAAAAAAAAACATATTCCCCATAGTTTATAAAACCACTATCATAGAATCTGAGTTAGGGCCCTCCACATTTATCTCATCTGACTCATACCCGAACAAGAATATCCTCTACAAATAGGATAATAGGTTCATAGAGCGAGAACTGGAGGAATCTTAGACACCCCCAAGCCTAGCTCCCTCATTTTACAGATGAGGAAACTGAGGTCCAGAAAGGTTAAGGAATTTGCCCAGGGTCACACAGGTACTGCATCTAGGCCTTCTGGACTTCAAACCCAGCACTCTCTCCTCTAGGCTGTTCTGCTTCATTCGCATCCCTGACAAATGGTCATCCTGACTCTACCTGAAGGCCTTAGAATGATGAGAAGCCCACTACTTTCCAAAGGAGTCCATTCATTCCAGTTATGGAAAGTTCCTCTTGCTGCAAAATCTAACCTGCAGCAGGACTGCAACAAATCCCCTTTTGAGTCTGAATTTCTTCCTTATGCCGAGCCTCAATCTACCTTTCTGTCACTCACACCCTTGCTCCCAATTCTTCCTTCTACTGTCAGAACAAAAGTCCTCCTAGCCTCCCATGTGATAGCCCTGATGAACCCTGTGAAGAAGGGAGGGTGTTGTACTATCATCCCCATTTTAGAGCTGAGGACACTGAGCCTCAGAGATTTTAAGTGCCTCACAGGCTCTCTGAACTCACCCTTCTACCTCCTACCTTCCCTTCCCTTAAGGCTGTCCTGAACACCTGAAAAGTGCTTCCTTCCTACCCTAACCTTACAGAGTTTTCAAATTTCTTCCAGTTGAAGCAGCTAGTCTGTGGCTGAAGACTAAAACTCAGGTCTCCTGGGCAAATTCCTTAACCAATCTGGACCTCAGTTTCTCGTCTGTAAAAGAAGGGAGTTGGGCTTGGTGGTGTATGAGATCCCTCCAGTTCTTGATCTACAAACCTCTTACCCTACGTTGACCCCATTATTGCCCTACTATTGACCCATTTTAGCACTTAACTTTTACAACAGAGTTGTCAAATACACCATATGCAACCCACAACACAGCTGCTGCCCAAACCAAATTAAAATGTAATTGGAAATTAGTTAACAAAATTAAGATAAAATAAATCATAAATAACAATACATTTGGAAACTACTTCAATATGTACAGTTTAGTGACCCTGTTTCTAGTTGAGTTCGACATCATTGCTCTATGCCATACTAAGCATAAAGCTTAATAATCAAAATGTAATGGGATAATAGGGGCAGCTAGGTGGCACAGTGGATAGAGAGCCAGCCCTGGAGTCAGGAGCACCTGAGCTCAAATCTGGCCTCAGACTCACTAGCTGTGTGACCCTGGGCAAGTCACTTAATCCTTTGTGCCTCAGTTTCCTCATCTGTAAAATGGAGGAGATAGCAAACCACTCCAGTATCTGCCAAGAAAACCCCAAATGAGGTCACAAAGTCAGACATGATTAACCTACGGCAAAAAAGGTGGAGTGTGGAAATAATAAGGTATTTACATCAAGATGCCACTTCCTGATATCAGGGAAGGAAATGGATTAGCCTGTAGTCCTATTTCAGTGCCCTAGAAGAGTGACCAGGCCTTAGCCTTTCACTGAAGAAAATCATCTGTGACACCAATCCAGGTGTTTCCAAGATTTGTATGTGTTTTCCCTAGGCACAAAAGGCAGAACAAATATTGACTTTCAGTTTACCAGCTTATTATAAACTGAAATCAAAAGAATTATAGATACTTTTGATAAGCCAGAGTGTACACAAAAGACAGAGTTTGAAGGGACTGGACTGGAAACATGCCAAGTAAGGATTAGTTAAATGACTTAAGGATGTTTCTCCTGGAGAAGAAAAGACTTTTCAGGAGATATGATCGCTGTCATTTAAGCCTTTGAAAGAAGGATTAGCCTTGTTTTGCTCAGCCCCAAAAGGCAAAACTCAGACCAGTTGTAGGGTAGGGGTGTATGTGTGTGTGAGGGGGGGGGGAGGGAGGAATTAGTTGCAAAAAATGCAGTTATTTTGCTCAAAACAAGGACAAATTTCCTAATAGCTAGAACTCTCCAAGAGTGGAATGGGCTGGCTGAGAAGACAGGGAATCTCTCCATTCCTGGGAGGTCTTCAAATTGACTGTATGTGAAGGGATTTCTACCAAGGTATAGAATGGACTAAATAAGCAATAGTGTGAGGTAGGGAGAAGACTGAGAATCTGGGCCATCTCTCTTCCTACCCAGCTGTGCTACCCTGAGCAGGCCCACTTCTCTGGGTCTCTGATCCTCACATGTAACATGAACTGTGAGTTTGAGACTAGAGATTGTCTTTTGGTTTTGTCTCCCCAGCATTCAGAACAGTGCCTGACATGCAGTCAGCATTTAATAAAATGTTTGCTGATTGAATGAATAAGTGTTCTCAGTGCTAAATTCTGTGACTTCTGATAAGGGTTTTCAATTCTGAGATTCTGTATAGCTGTTGGAGGACATGCAACCCCTGATATTCTCAACTCTCCTTTCCCTCACCTTCCATATTCAATCAAATGGTAAGTCCTGTTGATTCTGCCTCCACAACTTTTTTTCCCTCACATTGGAAATAGGAAATAGGAAGCAGGATTTCAGTTTAATTCATATTTTTCTTGAAAACATAAAATTCACCACCTAAGTGAATGGTGCATTCCTGCCCCCTACCCCCATATCTCTGAATATGTCCCTTTCTGACAAGGTCACCACCCTCTTACAGGCCTCAACACCATCCTTACCTGGACTATTGCAATATACTTCTAACTGGATTCTCAGCTCTAGTTTTTCCCTCTCCAATCTGACCTCCATGCAGTTGTCAAATTAATCATCCTAGAGCACAAGTCTGAGCACAGGATTCCTGTACTCAAGGACCTTCAATGACCCCCCAACTGCTTCTATAATAAAATACACTCTTAACAGCTTTCCAAATTTATTTTCCATTACTCTCCTTCATGCTTTTACTGTTCCTTAGTATTGCCTTTCCCATCTCCAGGCCTTTGCACAGGCTGTCCCCAATGCCTGGGATGCCATTTCTTCCTCGTTGTCATCTGCTGTCTCTTAGGAATCCTTAGGTCCCTTGAAAGCTCACCTCAGGCACCACCTCCTCCTGGGACCCCTTCTTGATTCCCCTGCTTCGTTTACTTTTTTGCCTCAAATTATGTGTTCAGTATGTATCTGTTAACATGTCCTCCTGGTCTAGTAGAAAATATGATCCCTGAGGACAGGAAATGGTGCATTTTTGTGATTGTGTCCCCCGTGCCTGGTTTATAAATTCAGAGATTCAAATCTGTAAGCAACCTCAGAAGCCATCTAGTCTAATCCCTCTCGTTTGACAGATATGGAAACTGAGGCCCAGAGTAGTTGAATGACTGGCCCAAGATCACACAGGTCCTCAGACCCAGGTCCGCTGAACGCAAAGCCAGCTCTCTTTCCACTGTATTCTGTGCCCTCCTCTGAGATAACTCTCTATCTTCTCTTCATATGTCTTATACACACGCAGTTGGGGCAGCAAGGTGGTGCTCTAGGCTTGGAGTCAGGAGGACCTGAGTTCAAATCCAGCCTCAGGCAGACACTTACTGAATATGTGACCCTGGGCAAGTCCCTTACCTGTTTGTCTCAGCTTCCTCATCAGTAAAATGAACTGGAGAAGGAAATGGCAAACTACTCCAGTGTCTTTGCCAAGAAAACCCCAAATGGGGTCATGAAGCGTTGGACAACTCAACAGCAACAACAATACAAGTAGTTGTTTGCACAGTCTCTCCTGTTAGAAAGGGAGGTCCCTGAAAGCAAAGACCAAGTGTTTCCCTTCTTTCTAAGCACATTGAAAGCACCTGACAAATGCTTGTTGGCTGAGTGGTTCCCATGGCAGCACTTAATTATATGTATTGGCTTAGACCAGATTGAGTTGGACAAAACAGGACCATAAATTTAGAGCCTGCAGGGACTTTCGGGGCCACTGAATACAATCCCCTCACTTCACATATGAGGAAACTGAAGTATAAAGAGCTGATGTGGCAGTCAAGATCACTCGGGGTCTGAGGTAGCATTTGAACTCAGCTCTTCCTGCCTTTGTCACTCCACATCCAGTGCCCCAGCCACTACATCATACTACCCCTGTGGGGTGGTGGGGAACAAAAACCACCCTTATAATCTTCCTGGAAAGTGTCTTAATATGGGCAAGCTAACATGGAAGGAAAGATTAACACCCATAAAGTCCCAGCCAAAATCGAAGCTCTGTGACATGCTAAAATAAGGACAGGATTCTTCTTGCCCATCCCAGCCTCCCCAGGCGAGGGCAGAGAACTGGTCCAGGGGAGTCAGGCATGTTTTGGAGGAAGGATGGAGGAGAAAGAAAACATTTGCTATCAGGAGATCTTCCACCACCCAGGCTGTATAAACAATGAGACCAGAAACTGAGCAGAAATAGGAGTGGGTCTCTCCTCTCCTCTCCCTGTGCTCTGAAAACTGGCTCGTGTGGACCAGGGTGTGGGCAAGCGAGCTTCCTGGGGAAAGATGGGATGGGTGTCTGCTCCCAGCCAGGAAAAAAGGTTTTCGTTTCCAGAGCCTCCCTCCCTGCTTCAAAATCACAAGCCTTCAATTCTTTGTGCGCCCCCCCCCCCCCCCAATATCTCTTCCCAGTAAAGGGACAAGAAAACCAGCCTATACCTCCCTCCCATGAAGCCGCCTTTGGCCTCTGCCCTCCAAATTTAAGGCTTGCAAAACGTCCCTCTGGCTTTTCCAAAATGTCTAGGAGCAGCAGAACCAGTCAGGATCAGGTGGCTGCCTTTTCCACGGGCAGCTGCATAAACTGACCTCTTGTGGAGAGGGAAGGTGAAGCATCACATTCCTCTCATTTTCTTTGTACAAAGTATTTTCTTTGTAACCTATCTGCTGAGTTTGGCTGGCCATGCCCTATGCCAACTGCTGTGTATTCATCCATGGCAAAGAAAAGGAAAACAGGAAGGGAGCATGCCAGGAAGATCTCCTGGAGAAACAGAATCCTGGAGCTGGAAGAAGACATTGGAGATTAACCACCACTCCCATTTTACAGATGATGAAACTGAGTTCCACAGAATCAATGACACTTGCAGAGAGACAGCAAATAGAGAGCTGGGAATTAAAGCCAGGTCTTTTAGCTCCAAATTCCATGTTTATGTTAGTGTAGTCATTGTGCCTAATATTTTCCTGGTTCTTCTGCTTACTTCATTCCATATCAGTTTATACAAATCTTCCCATATTTCTCTTAATTCCTCATATCCATTAATACTCAGTCATAAATATCTATTCATGCAGAGTAAAGCCTAGAATTCAATTAGATCTCTCCAGAGAGCTAATTTTTCAGCTGCTGGACCACCATGGGAAGAACAGATGGGCGGGGCTCATCAACTCTTTCTCACCCACTGGACATTCATTATTTCCTCTTTCCCAACCATTCACATATCGCCTTCTTCATCATCCTAGAAGCTTCTGAAATCACTTCTACCACCAAAGCCAAGGGCACTGCCCACCTTGGGTTTGGTCAGCCATGGCAGGGAGCTAGAGACAAAAGAGGATAGTTTGAGCTGGGTGGAGAAGCCACCCAAGACTAAATGTTTTTTGTTGTTTTCCCCCCAGCAGTATTTTATGGAGACAACACCCAGAATGAGACCCGGTCTCCTATTTCTAAGAGTAGTACTAATACAAAGGGTGGTCAGATCATAGATTTAGAATTAGGAAGAACTTAAAAGACCATCGTTTTGTGGATAGAGAAACTGAGGTTTACAAAGGTGAAACAATATAGGTAGCAAGGACGTAGAGGACCAAATGAAGGTGTTCATTTCTAGAATGCTTTGCAAACATTTTCACAGGTAGTAAAGGCAAATGAGAGGCACCATGGCAGTAAGGGGTAGAGATCTAGCTTGGGATCCAGCTGTCTCTGTCACATACTGCCCCTTGTGACTCTGGGTAAGTCCTTTAACCTCTCAGTGCCTCGAGGTAAGAGACTGCTTGCCTTAATCAGGCGGCAAGCACTTATTAAGCACCTACCATATACCAGATTCTGTATGAACCTCTGGGAATACAGGAAATGCAAGAGACAGTCCCTGCTCTCAGGGACTTCATACCCGAGAGGAGCTGTATTCTTTTGGACTTCTCTATCATGTCTCAGGAACCACCTCATCCAGCAAGCTCACCTAAGCTCTGGAGCTCCCACCTTCCCAGTACACTCTGCCCTGGAAGTCCCTCCCTCTCACTGAAGGGTGGAGAGCCCCCCCCCCCCCCACACACACACACTTTTCAACTTCCTTTCATGAGCTGTCTTCCCCCATTAGATGGTAAGCTCCTTGAGGGCAGGGACTGTCTTTTAGCCTTCTTTGTATCCCCAGCACTTGAGCATGGTACGTGGCACTACAGATGCTTAATAAACTTGACTCAATGACTAATGGGGGAGGCAATATGAAAACAACTACTGTATATACAAACAAACAAGATCTACCTACACTGGAAAAAGAAATAGCAAACCACTCCAGTATCTTTGCCATGCTAGAGTCACAAAAAATCAGACACAACCAAACAGCAGAACTATATATGTTTGTGTGTGTAGGCATATATATAGAGGGAAGGCACTAGCATTAAGTGAGATTGGGAAGGGCTTTCTATAGAAGATGGAGTTTTAGTTAGGATTTGAAGGAAGCTGGGGGTAGAGCTGAGGAGGGAGAGCATTTGAGGCATAGGTGTTGTGTATCTTGTTCAAAGAACAGCAAGACCAGTGTCACTGGACTGAAGACCATGTGGGGGGAAGTAAGGTATAAGAAGACTGGAAAGGTAGGAGGGAACCAGATTATTTAAGAAGGGCTTTAAATGTCAGAGGATTTTCTATTTGGCCTGGTGGTGATAGGGAGCCACTAGTGTTTATCAGAGTAGGGAGATGACACAGTCAGGCCTGTGCTTCAGGAGGATGAGTGGGGAAGATGGACTGGGGTGGGAAGAGACTTGAGCCAGGGAGACCAACCAAAACACTATTGCAATAGTCCAGGCAGGAGGCAATGAGGGACTGTACCAGGGCGCTAGCATCGTCAGAGGAGAGAAGGGAACACGTCAGAGCTATTACTAAGGTAACATTGACAGGATTTGGCAAGAGGCTGGAAATGAGGCATGGAGGAGAGGTGAGAGAAAGTGGAGAATTTCAAGCCTGGGTGACGGGAAGACTAGTGCCCTTGAGAGTAGTAACAGGGGAGCTGAAAAGAAGAGATGCTTTGGGGTCAAAGATAATGAGTTCAGTTCGAGAAAGGCTGAGTTTTAGATATCTCCAGGACATTCAGTTCAAGACGTCCAATAGGCAGTTGGAGGTGTGAGTCTGTAAGCTAGGAGAGTGGTTAGGGCTGGATACTCAGATATAAAATCATCTGCTAGAGAGAATGGTTGAATCCATGGAAGCCAATGAGATTACTAAGTGAACCAGTATAGAGGGAGAAGAGAAAACCCAGGACAGTCCTGGGGGCCCCCACCACTGGCAGAGGAGATTTCCCTGAGAAATCCCATCCACAAATGAAATTACAAGTCTAATCTTCACATTTAACCCCGATTGCCTTCAAAAATAAAATAAAAATAAAACATTGTCCCCATCTTCAAGAGGCAACATAATGTTTCATAAAGACATTGCTTGGGGTTAAAAGACTTGGCCTTGACACCCAGCTCTAAGCCCTCCCAGTTACAAGTCTGGAAAAGTGACTTCAGATTCCTGACCCTCAGTTTCCTCTGCTTTGCAAAGGGGTTAATAATACTTACACTACCTTCCTCCCAGGGATTTTGTGAGGCAAGTGTGATAAGACACAAAAATGCTATAGAAAATGAATCATTGTTATGGTTTTTATTCCAGACTCTTGCGTCCCAGACTAGTAAGATATACTTACCTTGGGGTAGACTGGAACACTGCAGCCTGAGACCAATTTACTTGGGAAAAGTGCTTCATGTTCCCTTGTTCACCAGACTGCTATCTATGATGATGAAAGGGGAGAACTGCCCCCACTCATCTAAACATGCTTCCAAATTCATCTGTGACAGGGCTGCTTTGCCTTTGAGGTCTCACTGGCTCCAGAGATAAGGACCAACTTTTCTCAGTGAATCACATTAGTCTTGTCCAGAGAGGTCAATGAAAAGGGGTCGGTGAAGAAAGGCCTCACTGAGAGTCTCATGGGTCTCTGAATCAGTCACTTTGTCCTTATTGATCTGCCCAGGGTAACCTCAATTAAAGCTGACCTGGCCTGGTTCTAGTTTGGAACCTAGCTCACCTCATAGGCTGATGAATAATTAGCTATATATGGCAACTCTTCCCCTCCTCCTTCCTCCTGAGGCCCAGACTGACTTTATAAGGACGAAGAGGTGCAGGCTTCCTTCATGTTCTAATGCCCATTAATCAGAAAAAAGGACCATTTATTAGCTAACTCAAAATGTTCTTTATCCCTCTATTCCTACCTGGGGTGGAGACAGAAGACTCCTGAGCAAGCAGCCTCTATTATGCATCTTGGTTAAACCACTTTGTTGTTGTTGTTCAGTCATTTCAGTCACATCCAACTCTTCATGACCCCATTTGGAGTTTTCTTGGCAAAGATACTGGAGTGCTTTGCCATTTCCTTCTCCAGCTCATCTTATAGATGAGGAATCTGAGGCAAACAGGGTTAAGTGACTTGCCCAGGGTCACACAGCTAGTAAGTGTCTGAAGTCAGATTTGAACTCAGGTTTTCTTGACTTCAGGCATGGTACTCTATTCATCGTGCCACCCAGCTGCCCTCAATTGCTCCTTATTTTGGGTTAAAGCCTATTGGGTAAGTTGTCTGACTTAGTATAAGAAAGGAGCATTAGAATAATAGGGGAAAAAGGAGTGAGGAAACTAAAACCCTCAGCTATGAAGATTCTACCCACTAACTGGACTAGAAGATGCCAGGTTGAAAAGTATTTAATTTTCTTAAAAATGTACTTTAAAAAAATTAACCCAACATACCCCCAACCCTACAGAATTGACACCTGGGCTGGAAAGTAGGCACCCTCAATCTTACTCTTTTAGCTGACCCTATCTACATAAATGAAGATCTATTCTTTCCTCCCAAGTCATTTTCAGTCTTGTTTGAGAAAGAAAACCATTCTTTCCCAAGCATGCTTTTGAGGCCTGAAGTCAGGACCAGTCTGGTGAAAGCTCACATGGTCACAGTTAGTCATTGCATTCTCCCGACATCCCATCCACACAACTCTGTGGTGTTCCTTCTCGGAGCAGTCTTGGTCTGGGCTGTCCTCTGGGATGAGAGTAGCCAGCCCAGAAGTATACACGCCCCATACACGTTGTTTGCTCCCTTCAAGATCCCACAGTTCCTAACCTACAGTCTCCATCTTTTGCCCTCTGGCTCCCTATGTCCATTTCCTTCTCATCCCTTCCCCTTCTCCATTTCCCTTGTTTTCACTATCCTTTCTCTCTTCTCTCACTTTTTTCTTCCTCCATCTCCACTTTTTCCCAATTCACTTTTTTTTCTCCATTTTTTTCTGTCCCATTCGTTCATCTACCCCTGCCTCCCTTTCCTCTTTCACTCTCCTCTTTCCCTTAGGCCCTCCCCAGTAGCCGTCTACCCAAAGCAAGGAGCGATTTACCCAAGAGGCATAACAGAGAGGGGCACTTGTTTAGGAGCCTGACACCTGTGTGCCTCTGTCTCACTATCTGTCCCATGGTAGAAATAGTTTCGGGGATAATGATGAAATGAGCCTTCACCCACTTAACCTCACAAGTGAGCCTATTTAGGAAGCAAGGAAACTTCCATGGAACTCTAAGGTAAGGAGCCCCACTAGAACTGACTCCTCTGGATGGCCCTGGAGACACATTCAGGAATGTGAAAGAGGTGGCATATGGATCTACAGATTGGGGTGTCAGTTGGAGCCACATTACCTGAGAACAGATGGCATTTGTATTTGCTGTCTTCAAAGGCTGCTTGCTTTTAAAGAAACAAAGATGAAGAGAAGAATCAGGGGAAACAGAACTGGGGAAGTTAAAGTATCATAATGCATTTAACAAGCATTCCCTATATACTGGGCCTGGGGATCCAAAGTGCTTGGGAATACAGAGAAAGGTGAAAGACAAATGTAGAGATGCAACAGACCTTTGAGGCCTTCTTGTCCTAATCCTGTCATTTCACAGAGGAGAGGCTAGGTGACCATAACCACCAATCCTTCCATTTCTCATTCTGCCTCACTCCTAAAACCCAATCTGCAGCCTCTAGATATTCCCCTCTCCTAGTTCACCACCCCTGCTCTAGCCTTAATTTCTGCCCTTTATAACCTGGACTATGAAGTTAACCAGTTCAATTATATCCTGTCTTCTTCCCTGGAATCTCTTGCCTCCCTATCTTACCACCTAAATTCCATCCCTAAGTCACTTCCCATCACCCACCTTCTCTACTCTAAATCAAATGTTGTCATCAATTCCTCCAGGAAAAAAGTCACTGAACCATGTTAAGTAGACCCATCAATGTTTGTGTTATCCACCCTCACCTGGATCTTCACTGTCCTTTTATTATTTCCCGATCAACTACCCCTTTCCCCACAGCAGCTACTTCAACCTTCAACCTTTAAAATTCTCCTCAAGACTCCCCTTTTCTCTCAGCAAAGGACATCGATTTCTCTTTTACTGGGAAAATATACTCCATCAATCACAAATTCCCCCTTTGCTCTTAAGTGACACCTTAAAATCCCTCTATGCCAGGGCGCCTTAACCATTTTTGTGTCATGGACCCCTTTGGCAGTCTAGGGAAGCCTATGGACCCCTTCTCAGAATCATGTTTTAAGAAGAATAAGATAAAATAGATAAAATTACAAAGGAAACCAATTATATTAAAATAAGGATGTAATTTTTCCCATCCAAGTTCACAGACTCCCTTCACATATATCCTCAGAATCCTTGGTGGACCAAAGACCCCAGGTTAAGAACCTCTTATTCTACACTATCCTCCTTTCTCTCCTTCTTTGCTCCATCCCTTAATGAAGAGGTGGCTTGTCTAATGGCCAGAGAAATAGGGGGAGGACTGTCCTTGAGCCTATCCTATCCAAATCTTATCCTTTGTTTCATTCTGTCTCTTTGTGTATATGTTGCTTTCTGTCTCTTTGTCTGTTCCCCCCACCCCATTTCTCTCTGTTCTTTCCTTTGTTTCTCTCTTTCCTCTCTCTGTCTCTCTGTCTCTCTCTCTGTCTCTCTCTCTCTGTCTCTCTCTCTGTCTCTCTGTCTCTCTCTGTCTCTCTGTCTCTCTCTCTGTCTCTCTCTCTCTGTCTCTCTCTCTGTGTCTGTCTCTCTGTGTCTGTCTGTCTGTCTCTCTCTCTCTCTCTCTCTCTCTGTGTCTCTCTCTGTGTCTCTCTCTCTCTCTCTCTCTCTCTGTGTCTCTCTCTCTGTCTCTCTGTCTCTCTCTCTCTCTGTCTATCTCTGTCTCTGATCTCATTAGCTCCCAAGGGTTCAGTGATCATTTCTCTAAGTTGAGTTGTCTGTCATACCTCTCTGTAATCACCCCAGTTCGACCTTACTACTTGCCTACTGTACATCATTACCTGAATGTCCCATCAGCATCTAACCCCTCCACAAATCCAAAACAAAACTCAGTCATCTCTTCTCTTAAACCTAGCCTCTCCTGATACCCCTATTGAGGGTACCACCATTCTTCCAGTCCCCAGAGCTCACAACCTATGACTCATCCCTCCAGACTCTCCCCTCTCCCTCACCACCCATATCTAATCAGTTTCCAGATCTCATTGATTCTCCTACCACATCAGCTCTTATGGTCATCTCACCCTCTCTAGACGGCCACCACCCTGATTCAAGCTCTAATCGTCTTTCACTGGGACTACTGCAGTAACTTTGTATTTGGACTCCCTGCTTTCCAGTCTTCCCTTTACCAGTCAATTCTTCACACTTTTATGAAAATCATCCTTATCCAATACAGGTCTGGCCATATTACTGTACTGCTCAGGCATGTTCAGTGACTTCTCTGTAACAAAATACAGGCTCCTTAGCTTGGTATTTAAACCCCCTCATAGTCGGTCTCCAGTCTTCCTTTCCAAACTATTTCACATTACTGTCTTCACAATCTACTCTCCAGCCAAACTAAGTTACACTATGCTCACTGAACTCAGCACTCCCCGGGACGCTTGCACAAGCTGTCCCAAATGCCTAGAATGTACTTCCTCCTCTCTCTGCCTTACAGAATCCTTTGATTCTTTCTAGATTCATCTCCTCCCGGGAGCCTTACCTGATCCCCTAGTGTGATTAGTGCTATCTCCCTCCTCAAACTACCTCACATTTACTTACTTGTATAAATGCACCACCTCCCCTCTCTCTTTCTCCCTCTCTCTCTCTCCCCCTCTCTCCTTAAAGGCAGACATAGTAGTTTGCTCATAGTCGAGGCTTAATACATGCTTGGTGAGTTGAATTATTATATTAAGTCATTTGCCCATGTTTGTATCTATAGTAAGAGATCTGGGATTTGAATCCAGACCAACAGCCAAAAAACAAATTTAGAGGTTTTCCTACTATGTCAGTGGGAAGCGACATAAAGTTGTAAACTCCTCCACGATTGGGACCAAGACGGCAGAGCAGCCTGCATTTAGCAGGTATTCAGTAGACTATATCCCTACATTCCACATGCCAGTTAGAAAGGAAAGGAACAGCATCATCTCATGTGTAGCCAGAAGAGATGACCCAGAGGAAGAACCAGGAGGAAGATAACAGATACCAAAGGACCATGACATTGCTAGGTACCCCTAGCTGTGCCCTTGAGGTTTCTGACTTGTCATTGGTACTCATTAACTTGTCTATAAGATTCAAATATTGCAATAAAAAAGTTCAAATTCTTACAGACTTTTTAAAAATACCATGAAATGGAACGAGGAGATACAAAAGGGCTATATCTCTAATATTTGGACTTATAGGACGTTTAAAAAAACAATCTGCATTCTTTTTTTTTAAGCAATTGGGGTTAAGTAACTTGCTCAAGGTTACACAGCCAGGTGTTTCTGGGTGGGTGCTGTCTGAGCCTGGATTCGATCCCCAGGTCATCCTGACACTGGGGCCGGTGCTCTTACTAGCTGTGCTACCTGGCTGTCCCAACAATCTGCATTCTTAATCTGTGAAGATAGTTTGGAAAGGAAGACTGGAGACCGACTATGAGGGGGTTTAAATAGCAAACTAAGGAGCCTGTATTTTGTCCCAGAGAAGCCTCTGAACAGTGCATTCCTTTATGAATGAACAGAGGTTAAAAAATAATCTTAAAATCTTTGAAGGTCAGAGCTAGAAGAACAGAACTTTGAAAATAAAGTCTAGCTCCCTCACTTTGTAGGGAAGAAGAGTGACCTGGCTGTATCTCAGGTTGAAAGCATCACTCTTTACGCCAATCTGTCAGGAAAAAGTTCTGTTTGTTCTCTAAGACTTACAACGGCATTCATTGCCCTATGCCCTCTTCCTATCCTCACTCTTCCTATCCCTCACACTTTCTACTGTCCCCATCTCCCCCAGGTTCTCCCTCCTAAATAGTTTCTATTGATACTAAATAGAATGAGAATAGAAAAAAAGAGGCAGAATATAAAGGTTAAGTAAGATACATGAAGATCTTCTTGGTCATGGGGAGAGAGGGAGAGAGGAACAAGTATTTTTTCAGCACTTAATATGTGACAGGCAATATACTAAGCATTTTACAAATATTAGTTCATTTGAGGACTGATAGACACTAGAATACATGTTAGTGGCAGACAAGAGAAATTTCTTTTTGGAGACCCTTAAAATATAAATAGATTTGTCCCCTGATATTGAGTAGATTGACCGTGAGCCTACCTGAAGTGAGAAGAATGGATTCTGTGATAATAAAAGACCCCTTTTCAGCTGAGCATTTCTGGATGTTAAATAGTTTAATTCTCCCGCTTTTCCCCAGTAAAGCCCATGCCCCAGTTTTTTTGTTCTTTCTCACCTCTTTCTCTCTTCCATTGTGCCATAATTCCTTCTTCTCCTTCCTCCCCTGTCCTACCAGGTGGGGAAAACTAAAATAAATTTCCCACTTCTGGATGCTGGGTTCCAGGTGCACGACTCTGGAACACATCATCTTTCCTAAAGAGTAAAAACCTGGTATCTAGGAAGTGCCTTTCCCCAGAATCCCTTGATACTGAAAAACTTTCCTTTTCCTCTTATCCTTTTCCATCCCAGGACAGAACTCACTGAGGATCTAATCCCTGGGTTTTTCAGGAAATGAACTTTCTCCCAAATGGAAGGGGACTAAGTCTCATCTGCTATTCATTCAGTGTAGATCTTTGCTTAGGACAGCTTACCTCCTCTTAAGAGCATGGAGAAGACAAATAATTGTATTAAATCCCCACTAGAGTCACTTTATCACTCATTTTCTTTAACCCCAGTCAAATTCTTTTGGTGTCCTTGGCACAAACAGTTCTGTGCTGTTTTTCACAACTAAGAGACATTTAATAAAAGAAGGTTTTGGTTTTTTTCTGGATTTCTGGAGAGGCTGACTTTGCTTACTAAAATTCTGGGTCAAAGTAGGGTCTTCTCTTGGCTTGGCTGGGAGGTATGGGCAGCTAGGTAGTATAGTGTATAGAATGCCAGGAAGACTCATGTTGCTGAGTTCAAATCTGGCCTCAGACACTTACTAGCAATGTGACCCTGGGCAAGTCACTTAAGCTGGTTTACCTTAGTTTTCTGGTCTATAAAATGAGTTGGAGAAGGAATTGACAAGCCACTCCAGTATCTTTGCCAAGAAAACACCAAATGGGATCGCAAAGAAGCTGAAACAACTCAACATGAAATACAGAACAGACCTACTAGGTCCAGAGAAGGCTGTTTTTGCCCAAGGCCAATATATTCTATTCTGTGCTGTCTTTTCCTCTGGCCTGAGCATCATTCCCTGTTGCTGTCCTCCCATCCTGAAGAAGGTGCTAGAACACTGGATTCTTTCATGGGAATGGGTTACCTCAGTTAGAGATTTTCTATTTGGGGGTAAAACATTCCAATCTTGCTGCCTTCTTTTTAACCTTTCCTCTCCTTCCTGAAGTAAACCTGCCCTCTGCTGTTCACATAAAGCAGATTCCCCCTTATACTCTCCCTTTAAAAAAAAATTAACTTGAGAATTGAACTCTCAGCACCCTTAAGATTGTTTCACCTCCAGCAAGGACCTACTACAGGTACCTTTGGTTTAGTTTGTATTTTCTCTTATTTCTTTCATCCTCTTTCTTTCTCCTTCCTCCCTTTCCTCCTTTCTATCTTCCTTCCTTTTTTCCCTCCTTTCTTTCTTTCCTGACAACTAGGTAGTTCAGTGGATAAAATGTTGGATCTAAATTCTAATCCTGCTCAAATATCTATAGGCTGTGTGTATCTAGGCAAGTCACTAAATTTCTCTCAGAATGGAGCCTCATGTGTAAGTGGGGATTATAATAGCCTTTACATCACAGGGATGTTGTGAGCATCAAATAAGATAACATGTATAAGGCACTTTCCAAATTTTAAAGCTTTATATATGCTATCTGCTATTATTATTAGTCCAGCTGCTTTCATCCTTTTTTAAAAGGGTTATTTCTGATGTCTTGTTATAGCTCACAAGAGGCTGTGATGTTAGAGCCCAAATGTGGTGCTTCCACTCTTACTGATGGAGAAAAGAATTTCTTTAGAAACTTGACAGATCTCCATTTTTCACTGTACATTGTTCTCTCAGTTAAATCTTTAAATGAACTCAGCTCAACTGGGCTTGGTTGGGCCTTTCCTCCAACAAAATATGTCCCATGCGTATGGCAAAATCATGTGAGACTCCTTAAAAGAAGCAACCAAAGAAATAACTTTAACCCTCTGGTTATTAATAATCAACAGGACCACAAGGCATGCTATTTAGCTACCAATATGGGCACTACTGCCACCAACAACACATCACAACCTAGACACTACCTACAGAGCTGACTGAGGCACAGGGAAAGAAGGGACTAACCCCAAGTCATATGATGAAGAAGTCTTAGATACAGGGTGCAAGTTCAAGTCCTTTACTGCACTCTACTCACACCCCCCCCTTATTAATGTAAAACAAGGCAAATAACAGGGCATGGACCTAACCTGATTTGCTTTAGGTATTGTTGTTATTGTTTCTGCTTCATTCTCAAAGAGGACCATGACATCAGGAAGGTGATGCTATGATATGCAAGTCAATTGGATCTAAGTAAGGGAGGGCTGTGTAAAGTCACCAGCCTCACTTTCTTCTCTGGAGCCATGGTTTGCTGCCTTTGTGGAGGATGTCCAGCACAGAGACCAAATGGAAAAGAGTTTCCTTAAAATTATGAGGTCCTCCCAACATTCCTATTTCCAAATGAATCTGTGCTGGCTGCATCAAGTCTCAGAATATTGTGGTGCCCCCAAAATGAGATCAAAAGGATTCAGCTTAACAATCCACAAGGGAAAAACTAAATGGATGAAACTTGCCTGTTGTTCAAACTATGATATATGCAGTTAGATAGACGAGTTCTATGCACTTTGGGGAGGGCATTCCTTGAAAGGCAAAAGACAGAAGAAAGTATACTGAGCTTTTGAAACTACATATGGAAGAAACAAGCCAGGTGAACTATTTATCCACAAATCTGCTGAGTCAAAAAGTATGGTAACCAGTGGAAACTGTCATCCTGACGTCAGAGAGTGAACCAGTTTCAAACAAAAGTCAGAGAGAAAATTAATTTAGCTTCCCACGTGTGATTGTGTATCAAATAACTGATAAAAGCTATAAATAATTTTTAATTCTTTCATGGGCAGTTCCTCAAACTTTATACAATTTTAGGCTTTCCTTTTGCTTATCTCCCAAGATCCACTCACTCAAGGAAGGCCTGATTCTCCCCTTCCTACAGCTGGGAAGCCTGATTCCTAAAGAGGGATTTAAAGTTAGCTCATACTTTCAAAGTCAAACAGCAGAATTGACACAAAGATGAAATTGACATCAAAACACAAGTCTTCCTATCTCTAGTATTATTCCATTGTGTTAAACTTAGAGCCAAAAGAGTTCTGGGTTCAAATCCCAGCACTGGCATTGTTTGACAGTAGCAAGTCATGTAACCTTTCTAAGTCTCAGTTTCCTATATTTATAAAAATGGGTGTTCTGATACCTATGGGGGCAGTTAGGTGGCTCAGTGGATAGAGAAGCAGACCTGGAATCAGGAGGACCTGAGTTCAAATTCTGCCTCAGACACTAGCTGTGTGACCCTTGGCAAGTCACTTAACCTCTGTTAGCTGCAACCCACTGAAAAAGGAAATAGAAAACCATTTCAATATCTTTGCCAAGAAAACCCCATGGACCATATGGTCCACAGGGTCAGGAAGAATTAGACACAACTGAACAATAACCCCTTACTCTATATCATCTGCATCACACTGCCTCTCCCTCTTAATCCTCTCCAGGATGGAAATAGGAAGAATGAGTTGTCTCCAAGGCGGCTAGGAGGTAGAGCAGATACAGTGCTGGGCCTGGAGTCAGTAAGACCTGAATTCAAATCCAGCCTCAGACACCTTTAGTTTTGTGACCCTGGGCGAGTTACTTAACTCTCTCTGCCTCAATTTTCCCAATTGTAAAATGGGAATAATAATAGCACCTAACCTCACAAAAGTTGATACAAGGATCAAATTAGATAATATTTGTTCAGTGTTTAGAATTGTGTCTGGAACATAGTAGGAGCTTAATTAATGCTTATTCCCTCCCAAGGGTTACTGAGGAGGAAGAATGTCATCTGTAATAAATGGATTTATCCCATAGTCATGGGATTGAAGCCAAGGAAGGATTATACAAAAAAATCCAGCTGGTTCAATACCACATGCTTCCTGACAAATGTATGGGAAGAACTATCTGGGAAAGATGAGATAATGAAGCATACTTCCTACATGTTTAGAAAAAAGTGGTGGACTGGAGGTGCAGGATGAGGCATCCATTTTTAGACATGGCCTATGTATTGATTTGTTTTATCTATTTGCCTGGTTTTAAAGAGGGCCTTCTATTTAGGGGAGAGAGGAGGACAGGCGAAGGTATTAGAACACTTTAAATTAGCAGGAGAAAACAAAAGAAGTTCAGAAGTGGACACAAGCAGGGTGATTTTGCTAGTACCCACAAAAATTATTTAAATTAAAATCAAATATATGGTTTTTCAAAACAATCTGAAACAGACACAGTTCCAAAAAACAATCTTGTTTTTGTTCTGGTGATAATTAAGTCCATAATTTTTCTGAAGTTTAAAATTTTAAATGATAAAAAAAAATGTATTGCTTTTTAGTTTTGTCCAACTGACTCTTCCTGACCCCATTTAGGTATTTCTTGGCAGAGATACTGGAGTGGTTTGCCATTTCCTTCTCCAGCTCATTTTACATATAAGGAAACTAAAATAAACAAGGTTCAGTGACTTGACCAGGGTCACACAACTAGTAAGTGTCTGAGGCCAGATATGAACTCAGTGCTCTGTGCACTATGGTGCCCCCTAGCTGCCCCTTAATCTCTTCGTGTCCCCAGGTAATTTTCTAAAGCTGTAAGATTCAAAGAAGTTGCCACCAGTAGAATGAGTTTACTCCCTGGGAATTCTCTCTACTTATGAAATCACAGGTCTGAAGACCCTGCCTAAATGAGCACCATTATCATAACATTTTGCCAAGTCACTTGTTTCTCTGTCCAAAAGAGGAATCCTCCTAAAGCACATGTACCTTTCTGCATCTCCCTTCACCCCAAGATTCCTGCCTCAATGTCAAACATCATGTTTCTTATCTTGGATGGACTTCCTTCCCATTACAATGGGAAAGACTATTAAAAAAAACATTTTCAGTTTCACATTGTGCTTTCATGTCAGGTTGATTAGACCAGGCTCCTTTAGATGCCAAGGATAGCATTATATATTTTTTAAAATCAGTGATAACTGCAATGATTATTTTAGCTACATGGTATAGTGGTTAGAATGCTGGGTCTAGAATCAGTATGACCTGAGGTCAAATTCAGCCTCAGACACTTGCCAACAATGACCCTGGGGCAGTTACTGCCCTTGTCTGACTCAGCTTCTTCATCTGTAAAATGGGAGTAATAATGGTACCTACCTCACATGGTTGTTATGAGATAATATTTATAAAGCACTCTACATACCTTAAAGTGCAATATAAATACTGGCCACTTATTATTATTTTAATGCATGCTGCCTATGTCCAGTCCGTTATAAGATCCAATCACTAAACACGAATAATTTTTGGATATTTTACTCCCATTTCCACCATGACTTCCTACATTGAACAACTGGGGTCACATATTCTTGAGAGAACTGAAATGCGGGGAAAAAAACTGATTCCTCTTCAGTTTCAAAGAACTGACTTTCTGACTCTGGTCCACCTCCCTAGCTTGGGTAAGGTCAGGCCCTTAATTTCTAAGGAACTGGGGATAGAAACTACTTTATTTTCCCCTAAAAGTGGTCTGGTGCCACCTGTCCTTATTGCTTATAGACCCGTTGTCTCCCATTTCCTGTCCATACATCAAGGTCTTTCTATGCACTGACCTGGAGTGATCTGGAAACGGAAAGGGCAGAAGCATTTATAAAACGCATGATATAAGCCAGATATTGTCCTAAGCCATTAACAATTATTATCTCATTTGACCCTCTCAACAACCCTGGGAGATAGGTGCTATTATTATCCTCATTTTACAGGTGAAGAAACTGAGGCAGACAGAGGTTACGTGATTTGCCCAGGGCCATAGAGCTAGTAAGTGTCTGAGGATGGATTTGAACTCAAGTCTTCCTGACTGCAGACGCAGTCCCAGAGCTCTATTCACTGTGCCACCTAGCTGCCTAAACAATCTCCTGGAGCTGAGTAAAACTCTGTCTATATCCATGAAGGAATTCCTCAGATAGACACAACTTCCTAGGCCTCAGCCAACAATGAGGTACAGAAAGGCCCTTTACCAGAAACTGAAGGCAATCCATAATCAATCACCTTTCAAGGCGTAACTCATTCTACTTCCTGGCATAATTCTACACTGGAGGTAACTAAAGCTCTTACCATCCCTGGTACCACCCTCCCCCACTCCCTCACCCCCACTTTTCTATCTTTGCACCTTTGCCCTTGCGGTTCCCAATGCCCAGAATGCTCTCCTTTCCCTGCTTGCTGAATTTCTGTCTGTTCCTTTAAAGTTCAGGTCAAATATCACTGCCTCCTGGAAGCTTCCCCTTGATCCATAGCCCATCCAGTCAATAATAAGCTTTCTTCCCTCACACCTCCCTTAGTACTTCATGAACACCTCTCTATTTACATTATCTGCATCCCACAAAGCCTCTTCATGGCATGGAGGGCACTGCCAGCAGGCACCAGCTATGCCAGCCTCTACCACATGAGGACAATGGTCCGGGTCACAGACTGTGTTTACATTTGGAAGATCAGCCCAGCTAAGCGCATGAAGGCTCTTCAGTAGGAGCGTGACCATTTGGGGAAGTCTTTGGCCATGGTAACCGACAAAACCAAGTTATTTGTGTATCTGTCAGATCTCCCCACTAGACTGGAAGTTCTATGAGGACAGGGACTAACTTTATATGGCTCCTTACCTAGGTCAGTGTGTGAAGACACAGAGCAGGTGCTTAACACATAAGAAAACCATCTATACCTATATCTATGTCTATGCCCATATCTAAATCTATATCTACACATATACAATTTTCACACACGCACAAACCTACATGTGTATGTATAGGTATATATTTGCATGCATATATACATATATACATATATTTTATGAATATATTCATATACATGTTTTCTTATGTAATAAACACCTAGTCTAGGTGCTTAATAAGTACATACAGTGGGGTGGCTAGGTGGCACAGTGAATAGAGCATTGGCCCTGGAGTCAGGAGGACCTGAGTTCAAATCTGACCCACACTTACTAGCTACATGACCTTGGGCAAGTCACTTAACCCCAATTGCCCTGCCCTCCCCCCTCCCAAAAAAAAGCAAAAAAAAAAAGGATATATGGTTACATATAACTATATGTATGATCATATGTAAGCATGTATCTGATTTTCTTATCACTCATCTAGTCTGTGTCTCTTTCTATATAGACACACACATATACATATAAGTATGTAATATTGTCAGCTCTGTATTTGAATGCACACAACAAATGATGGTAGGGAGCTGAGGTCATCTAGTCCAACCCCTCATTTCACATGTGAAGAAACTAAGGCCAGTGGAGACCCTGTGACTTGTCGTTAATGGCAGAGTTCTTTCTCCAGGTTCTAACTCCACCTCTGCCCCTATGCTATCTTGGGTCAATCACTTTCTCCTTCTCAGCCTCACTGTCTGTTACTCTGCGAGCTCCTCGAGAGCAGGGGCCATTGCCTATCTTAGTATCCCTAGCACTTAGCGGCGTCTGGCACATAGGTGTTTACTGTTTGCTGACTGGCTATCCTCATTTGTCAAACGGAGAGGCTGGGTGTCAGGGAAGTGACACAGTGGGACTAGAGTCAGGGAAGACCTGAGCTCAGACCCAGTCTCAGACACTTGCTACCTGTATGACCCTCTGGTTGTCTCAGTTTCCTCAACTACCAATTGGGGGTAATGACAGCATCTACCTCACAGGGCTGCTGTGGATAATTGAATGACATGATATTTATATAGCACTTTGCACAGTGCCTGGCACAGATTATGTTGTTATTATTATTATCATTATTAGGATATTTCTAAGTAACTTCTGGAGCACAGTGCCAGGCCTAGAGTCAGGAAGAGTCATCTTCATGAGTTCAAATCCAGCCTCAGACACTTACTAGCTGTGTGACCCTGGGCAAGTCACTTAACCCTGTTGGCCTCAGTTTCCATATCTCTAAAAATAACCTGGAGAAGGAAATGGCAAATTACTCCAGTATCTTTGCCAAGGAAACATCAAATGGGGTTACAAAGAGTGAGACACTACTGAAACAACTGACCAACAAGCAACCTCTACAGTCCTTCTAGCTGGAATGGGCTATCAAAAGGAAAAGATTACAAGAAAAATGGCTAGCCTCTTGGAATAGTTTAAGAATAGACCAAAGAATCTCTACCCATAGGTACCTTTATGGTTTATCCTTAAATGAGCAGAGGCCAGAAGGAAGATACAGAGATAACTCAAGGCCTCATCAAGTCTTCTCATAGTGGTAACCCCCCCCCCCCAATGACTAGTCCTTTGAAATCTGTTCTTGCCACTGTGGAATTTAATGGCCCAAGTGCCTTTGAAAGTTGGTGTCCCTGAAAGAATGGGGGGTGTGGGGGAGAAGGTGAAGCAAAGAGTAGACCATTAATAGGGTTTTGAAAAAAAGAAGAAAACCTTTTAATTCTCAGCAAAGTTCCACTGGATTTAATATAATAGGGAAGGCAAGAGATTGTTGTGGGTTAGGGGGAAAGTCATACATTGCGTGGATGAGAAAGAAGGCCATGGAAGAAAAGGACAGTAACTTGTGAGGCATATATGGGCAAGCTAGTTGGTTCTATTTTAGATAAAGGTGAGAGAGGCTATATAGAGGATTTAAAGTTAGAGATCGTGGTGGCTTCAAATCCCAGCTTTGCCATTGAATACCTGTGACTTTGGGCACATGACCACTCCTCTGGGCCTCAGTTTTTCCTCATCCATATAACTAAGGGCTTGAATTAGATGCCTTTTAAGAACCTATGAAATACTAATCATAGCTCATGTTTTGAAAGAATTGTCAAGTCTGCTAAGCACTTTCCCCATTATTTCCCGGAATAATAACAGCTATCATTTATATAGAGCTTTAAATTTTGCAAAACATTTCACAAACATTCACAACTCTGGGAGGTAGAGGTTATTTTTTTCCTCCGTTTTACAGGTATATACTATTTCCATTTTTATGAAAGAGAAAACTGAAGTTCAGAAAGGCTAGGTAGTCTGCCAAGGGTCAGCCAGTAAAAGTCTGAATGAGGATTTGAACTCTGGTCTTCCAGACACCAGGTCCAGCTTTCTGTCCCCTATAAAATACTACATCATAAGCTGAGACTTGAGCCAATGCCTCCCGAGGCAGACAGTAGACCTGAGGAAACGGAGTCAGACAAAGTTATGTGACTTGCTCAGATTCACACAGGTAGTAAACATCCAACTTAAGTCTTCCTGACTGTGTTTAAATGCTGTACCCCCTGCATTGGCCAGCCACCCCGAACTATTTACCACGAGGTAGGTAATGCAAGTGTTTCTATCTTCATTTTTGTAGAAGCAATCAATAAGCATTTATTTTTTTACTTATTTTTTTTTAATAGGCAAAAATCTATTCCTCTCCCCCACACACACCTTCCTTCCCATTAGAAAAAAAACCTCTTTCAACAAGCATTTATTAAATACCTACTGTGGGCCTGGTAGTTGCCTGGCCACATATTATGTGTGAGGTATACAAAGGCAGAAGTGGAACATCCCCACCCTGTCAGGAAGCTGACATTCTCTACATTTCCAACAGGCAAAACTGAGACTTAGGGTCACAGAGCACCAGGATTTGAACCCACGTCTCTCCTGACTTTGTGTAGAGAACCTTACCACTTTACCTGCCTAAGGAGAAAATTAACTCGTATACTTGTGGCACTCAATAGATTTTGGCTGAATTTAACCCAATTTTGTTTGTTTAGTTGCTTACAAATAAAATGATTCTCTGTTTCTTTGCCTTGTTTTTTTTTTCAGATCTTGAATCCAAACTTTATCCAAGAAGGTGAGTCAAAGAGAAGCATTTGAAAGTAAAGAAACAAACCACACACACACACAACCATAATTGGGTGAGATTAAAGAGTTATCTATGGGCTCATGCAACCAGGAAACAGTAATTTCGATTGATTGATCAGTCAACAACAACAACTAGAAGCACTTGTTAAAGTACCTACTATGTGCTAAGAACTGAGCTAGGCAAGAGAGATGTCAAGCCAGAATTAAAATCGAGGGGCTTCCATTGTATTGGGGGAGACTGGAGGGGAGTGGAAGGTATGCTGCATAACATTAAGCTTAGCTGGTGGTTATTCACATCATTGTTGCCTGCCTGGGTCTGCTTGTGTAAGGGGTGGGATGGGGGGAAGGAGAGGGTTGTTTCATTGGAAGTGTGTTTTAGACTTGCGCGGGCTATGTGTTGTTTGGATTACAGTTGCCCCTGAATTCCTCGTGCCCCTGATGGATGTGACCTGCTTGCTGGGTGATACGGTGACCCTGCAGTGCAAAGTGTGTGGGAGACCAAAGCCCAACATTATCTGGAAGGGCCCTGACCAGAACATCCTGGACAATGACAACAGCACGGCCACATATACCGTCTCCTCCTGGTAGCTGCATGCCCCTCCCTTGACCATCAACACCCACTCCTCTACAAGCAGGGAACCTTTTTTAACTTAACCACATAGAGCAGAGTACTCCTAAGGCCCAGGAGCCAGAGGGGCACCTAATTTGTCCCAGTCTTGGAGTCAGTTCTCTGGGCTTGGAATCAGAAGATCTCAGTTCAAGTCTCAGCTTAGGAGTCAGTCTCATGGGCAGAGAGTGGACTTGGTGTCAGGAAGCCCAGAGTTCAAATTCTCATTCAGACATTTACTAGCTGTGTGACCCTTCCAAGTCACTTACCCTATGTGAGCTTCAGCTTTCTTCTTTGTTAAAATGGGATAATATGGAAAGCCTTTTATAAATCTTAAAGCACTATCTAAATATGAGTTATTATTACTATGACTACTACTACCACTATTATTACTATTATCACTACCACTATTATTATAGCTATTATAATTATATTATATAATGTATATTGTTACTAGTACTATTATTACTACAGCTATTATTATTATTACTACTGCTCTACTATTACTACCACTATTACTTCAACTACTGCTGCTGCTGCTGCTACTACTATTACTACTACTACTACTACTATTGCTTGTATGACTATCATTTAGCCTCTCTAGGCTGTTGTCTCTCCATCTATAAAATAAGGATAATACAGGCAGAAGCAGAGGAGGATTTTGTACTTGTAGTATCCACTTCACACAGTCCCACTCCCAGGGTCTTACCATATTGGTGCAGACAGATACCCAATCTGCTTAGCCCACTGTAGCTCATAACTCCTGAGCTCAAGTGACCCATCAGCCTCAACCTTCCCAGCAGCAGGGATTTCAAGTATGTTCTGCCATGTTTAATTAAATTTATCTTACACGGTTAATTTGAGGGTACGTTTCAGGATGCATGTTTCATGAAACTTAACCCAGGCTCCAAACTGGTATGAAGTACCTTAGAAATTTGCCTCCCATATCCCATAAAATGTCAAGTAAATATTGAGGTGCTCCTTATACATGTGTTAAGCCTTGAAATGCTTGAATGAAAAGGCTTCTCCTTGACACTCTTATAGTCTTCTCATTTTCTTAAACAATAGTGAGAGGTAGGGTGGTATAATAGATACAGAGCCGGTCTCTGAGTTAGGAAAAACAGGGTTCAAATCCTGTTTCTGACATATATTGGCTATGTGACCCTAACCAAGTCACTTAAGTTCTCTATGCCTGCATGAAATTTCCTAAGACTACGAGTTGGCAAGAAGGTGCCAGTCTTTTGTGGCAGAAGAAATTCTTCTCCTGGAGCTCTGTACATCAATGAAATTACCAGTTAGGTCTTATGAAACCAAACAGAATGAAACAAAAAACATCTGTCCTTTCTTGGGGGGAAGAGAGACTTTTAGTAATGGTGAGAATAATGATACCTTGTGCTTTCAAATACATCCCATCATTTGATCCTTACAAGTACTATTATCTACATTTAACAAATGACGAAGCTGAGACCCAGAGAGGTTTAGCAATTTGCCCAAAGTCACACAGCAAATTCGTAACACAGCTGGGACTAGACCTCGTGTCCCTGGACTCTTAATCCAGGGCTTTTTCCAGTAGACCATGCGGTTCCACATCAGTATGTGAATCCATAGGAGGTTTCATCTCCTTCCCCACTGCTGCCCCCTTGTCCCAGTCGCTTCATGGATTTATTCAATTCCAGTGTTCCTAATCTATCTTTTTAAAATCCCAACAAATAACAAAAAGAATTCACTCACTGGTGGTGGTGGGTGGCGGTCTGTTGTTATTGTTGTTTACTCTTAGGGAGTTCAATTATTCACCAGTTAGTGGTTGATCACTTATAAACTGCAAGGGTTGGTAGCATAGTCCCAGACTCAGCCTTGAACTAAGGCCCTCAAGTCAAGCCAGTGGTTCTAAGAGTACAGGAGGGGAGGATGGGAAAATCTTCTCCTAGATTTGTGAAATAGAACCTTTTCTCTAGTGATTCTGGTGAAATCACTCTGAAGATCTGCAACCTGATGCCCCAGGACAGTGGGATTTACACATGTGTAGCCACAAATGACCACGGGACTGCATCAACATCAGCTACAATCAAAGTGCAAGGTAGGGAGTCTTCTTTATCAATCCATTTGAATTGGCCTGCAAAGGACCCACCTGAACTGCCAGCAAAATATGCAGAATCCTACAATTAGAGATGTCATGTAGTCTCATTCCTACCCAAATTGTGAGTCCTATCAATAATTTTTTATTAAAACAAATGAAATTTGTTTTTCAAAAGTAATCTTGTTAAAACTTTGCCATTTGCCATGTCACTGCACCCTCAGGACCACGAGACCTTTCTATCCACCCTGCAGCTTGAAACCTCTTATATATGTTATCTCCTCAAATTAGAATGTGAGCGCTTTCAGAGCAGAGTTTCTTTTTCATTTTTAGCTATATTCTAAGCACTTAAATGGGGGCAGCTAAGTGGTGCTGTGAATAGAGCACTGGGCCTGGAGTCAGGAAGACCTGAATTCACATCTGACCTCAGACACTTAGTAGCTGTGTGACCCTGAGCAAGTCACTTCACTTTCTTTGCCTCCGTTTCCTCTTCTGTAAAATGAGCTGGAGAAAGAAATGGCAAATCACTCCAGTATCTTTGCCAAGAAAACCCCACATGGGGTGAGGAAGAGTTAGACACGATGAAACAACTGAACAACAAAAAACACTTAGCACAGTGATGTGTGGGTGTATAAAAAGAGACAGAGATAGAGGAGAGAAGAGGAGAGGAGCTTAATCAATGCTTTCCATTCCATAAAAGCCGGTATTCTACAATCTATTATCTGTACGGCAGAAATGTTTCAAGTATTACCTAGAACAACAAAGCAATATTTTATGTCAGCAAAGCTCCTCCACTGAACTCTTATACTATGTTTCCAAGTTATCTAGAATCAGAATTCTAAAGTAAGCTAAGAAAAAAAAACCTGAAATATTTCAAAACTAGATAAACATATGAAGTGCTAAAACAATCTTGTAGAGATCTATCAAAAAATATTCTGTTATACCCAAACAAATATATAAAACTATATAGTTTCATCCAACACAAATTTGTGTCCTGCCCTGTCTGGTTTTCAGGTCTTTGCTCACACTTTTTCCCATGACATTCCCTCTGTCAATTCCATCTATTGAGAGTTTTGGTTTTGGTTTTTGCTTTTTGAGGGGAGGGAGAAACCAGACCCGTGATGGAATCAGCATAGGGAATATTTCTTGAAGAAAACCCTGTTAGTGTGTATATAGATAAGCACCAGTTCTGCAATTTCTAGCCTCTTCAAGAACAAAGGACGAACAACATTTTATAGCCAAAAAGCTTATGGCACCAGAAGTTTAGGCTTGATGAGGGTCACACAGTCTGCATGTGGGGAAGACTTGAACCCAGGCCTTCCTGACTACAATGTCAGCTCTCTATCCACATCAACAGGCTGCCTCTTCTTTTCATTTCAGAATCAGAAATGTCATGCTGGAAGGGTCCCCAGAGGTCACCTATTCAAAGCCTCTCATTTCATAGTTGAAAGATCCTTCCCTTCCTTTCTTCATTCAAGGTCTAATCAGGTGCCCTGGTGAATATAATCTCTTCTTCCTCAAATTTAATTTAGTTCTTTGCTTTTATCTCCTTATGTCCAAGTTATTTGTCTACTTGTTCTTCTCTGCCATTAGAATATGAGTTCCTTGAGAGCTAGACAATCCGTGAACAAGCAATAATTTAGCACTTACTGTTATTCTAAATGCAGGGAATACAAATATATGTAAAAAGGTTAGCTCTGCCCCCAAGGAGCTTACTTCAGACCTTTCCCATTCTAAAGGAGAAAGATAACATATAAATGGAATCTGAAAAGGGGGGAGAAGGAAGAGGATAGAAGTACCCAGTGCAGGGGCATGGTATTGAAGGCCTGAGTACAATCTGGGGAGAAATGAAGACCTATTGAAAGGGTTGCTTTTTAAGTACCTAGTGAGGCCCCTCCAGAGTACGAGTCTCTTCCCCTTATCTTGGAATACCATAAAACATCCCCCTTATCCTGGACCACAAAATTCCTTGTCTCCCTCATCCTGGGTCATAAATTTTCCCTTGTCTCCCTCATCCTGTCCTTATAAGAACAAGCCCCAGTCCCTCTGTAAATTGCCAGTCCTTCTTTCAGGGCTAACTGGATGCTTTTGCATCAATAAAGTTCCCCTTAATTAGGAGAAAAATCATCTAAGTGACTTCTTTCACATCTGAACCAGCTCTCCCAGTTCTGACCTCAACACTATGTTGTATCTATCTTTCTACCCCCAGTGCCTAGCATAGTGTCTGTACTAAATAAACATCAAGTGAATTGAATTTAAATTATTAAGCAAACTAATGTTTATTTTATTTTGCCTTTCACTATTTAAAATTTTTTTTAAAAATTATTCTAAGCATAACACCAAATAAAATGTGCATTTCCATATGCTATTTTAAATTTTGTTGAGTCATTTCACTCATGTTTGACTCTTTGTGACCCCATTTGGGGTTTTCGTGACAAAGATACTAAAGTGGTTTGCTATTCTCTCTCCAGCTCATTCTACAGATGAGGAACTGAGGCAAACAGGGTTACGTGATTTGCCCAGGGTCATAAAGCTAATAAGTATCTTATAATCAAATTTGAACTCAGGTCCTACTGACTCTATCTACTGCACCACCTAGCTGCCCATTTTAAAGTTGCCTCATTGATGCCTAATAAAGCACCTTCCCCTGAGAAAAAACCATTTAGTCATGCCAAACAACACAACAATTGCATCTGTCCGTGTATGCTATATTTGGCTTCCACACCCCCACTAGCCACTAACCTAGAGGAGGGACTAGGGGCTGTGAACAGAAACATCCTTTTTAAAGGTGACAGCCGTAAGCATTGAAAAGGAGAATCCCATGCTGAAACTCTCTGAAGCAAAAGGTTCATAAGCACATAAGGAAAGAGGCTATTTTTCCTCATTGTCTACAACTACCAAAATCCCCAACATTTCCTGAGCACCTACTATGTGCAGAGTACTGGGGTAAATGGTGGTGTTTCTGAGGTAGACTTGTATTCTAAAGGAACAAGTTTTTAAAAAACAAGACACTTGGCATTGTGTTAAGTGCTTTCACAAATATTATCTCATTTGAGCCTTAAAACAACGCTGGAAGGTAGGTGCTATTATTATACCCATTTTATTGTTGAGGAAACTGAGGCAAACAGATTAAGTAACCAGCGTTTCCCAAGTAGTACTTGTCTGAGGCTGGATTTGAATTTAGGACTTTCTGACTGCAGGCCCACAAACTCTATCCTCTGTGCCATCAGTTGTCTCAACGACCATTTCTAAAACTGATGAAATGCCACTTCTCAAAATATTTTCTGAATTTTCTCATAATGCATAATATTTTGGGTGCACCCCTGGTTTAAACAATAGCAATATACTTCATTCTACTTGACCATGTATCTTCAAGTTTCTCCCTCACTAGAAAAAAGCAGCAGGGAAGGAAGCCCCACTTGGGTAAAAGCTATGGTCCTCTAGCCATCACTTTACTGAATACAGCACCATCTTGGAATCAGGAATATCAAGGTTCAAATCTCTGGGCAAATCACTTAACCTCTGGGCTTCAGTTTTCCTTCAATTTAAATAAAGGTGTTGGCCTCCAAGGTCCTTCCCATTGCTAAATCTATGATTCAATCCCCATCCCTTTGGAGAAGAGAGAGAGGAAGGAAAGGATATAAAAGGAATAGACCAGATAGAGGTAGGGAGTGGGGGTGAGGGGAGGGGAACCTAAGAGGAATGCTGCGGCTAACAGAGCTTCCATCAACTCCCAGAAAGGACTCTGACCACTCACTGATGCTATTCTGATCCTCCTAGCCAGCTAGGTGGTACAGTAGATAGAGTGCCAGGCTTGGATTCAGGAAGACTCATCTTCCTGAGTTCAAATCTGGCCTCAGATACTTCCTAGTTGAGTGACCCTGGGCAAGTCACTTAGCCCTCTTTGCTTCAGATCCTCATCTGTAAAATGAGCTGGAGAAAGAAATGACAAACCACTGCAATATCTTTGTCAAGAAAACCCCAAGTAAAGTCATAGAGAATTAGAAATGACACAAAACAGATCATTGGTGATCTCGACTTGGGTCTCAGTCTATGGATATGGGGGTGGGGGGTTATAAGAAAAGATTATCCAATAGGCTACTTTACTTAATTCCTTTTTTTCCTTTTTGGAAAACTTTTTTTTAAAAAGTCTGTCTGCGGGGCAGCCAGGTAGCACAATGAGTAAGAGCACCAGCCTCAGAGTCAGGATAATCTGGGATCAAATCCAGGCTCAGACACTTAGCACCCACCCAGAAACACATGGCCATGTAACCTTGAGCAAGTTACTTAACCCCAATTGCTTAGGGGCGGTGGCACAGTGAGTAAGAGCACCGGCCCCAGAGTTGGGATGACCTGGGGATCAAATCCAGGCTCAGATACTTAGCACCACACCCAGAAATAACTGGCCGTGTAACCTTGAGCAAGTTACTTAACCCCAACTGCTTAAAAAAAAAAAAGTCTGTCTGCAAAATTTATGTTCTAGCTCCATGTTCATTCCATGGTAAATTTGGCAAAATTATCTTGCAAAATGTCTTCAAGAATAATCCAGTCTCTGTTGGTTTAAGGTGGAGAATTACAAGGTAATCTAGTCTGGTTCAGAGAATCCAAAGATGAGAAAATCATAGCCACATTCACCTTTCTCTGACTACAAGGTTTATTGGATAATTGCATGCAAGGTAATAATTCTAACCTAGTACCATGTGTGCTTGGTCCAAAGCTGTGGGATGTCTGAAACTAACAAAGGTCTTTGAGCAACTCTTAGGAGTCTATTACAAAGTCTTCTGCTCCATAATGGATGAATTTCAGTTAGGCAAGAAGATTTCCTAAATAGCAAGGGTGATCAGTTAGTAATTCACCTGGGGGGGGGGGGGGGGCGGGAAGAGTACTATATTTGGTGTTAAAGGCTCTACTTTCCAAGTTTGGCTATTATGGACTTGGGGAAAATCACTTAAGCATTGTAGATGTCTGTTTTTTCATCTGTAAAATAAGGAAATTGAAATAGGTGGTCTCTAAAATCCCTTCCAACACTTTAAAAAGATAAATATGATGTAAGATGAAAGTAGTAAGTGTTAGGAGACAGTTATACTAATGAATTGTTAGTAGAGCTGTGAAATTTGTCTGAATCTTCTGAAATACAATTTGGAATTATTTGAGAAAAGTTACTTACATAGTAAATAGAGCACCAGCCCTGGAGTCAGGAGGACCTGAGTTCAAATCCAACCTCAGACACTTAACACTTACTAGCTGTGTGACTTTGGGCATGTCACTTAACCCCAATTTCCCTGCCTCCCCCCCTCCAAAAAGACAAAAAAAAAAAAAAAAGAAAAGTCGCTTAACTGTTCATACCCTTTAATGCAGTGATCTCACTGCTGGGCACAATCCCCAAAGAATTCAAAGACAAAATAAGGACCCATACGTAACAAAATACAGTGGCTTGTGGGGTGGGGGTGCTTAACATAGTAACACATAGTTGCTACATACTTATTACCTCCCTTTCCCTTCCCTTTGTGATGATGAAAAGCTGGAACAAAGTAAGTGCCCATTAGTTAGGAAACTGCTGAATAAACTGTATGTGAATGGTATGGAATGTGAATGGAATGGAATATTATTGTGCTATAAGTAATTATAATAAGATAATACTTTGCAAACCTTAAAGTACCTTATAATAATAGCTATCATTTATATAGTAATCTGAAAAACATGGGAAGATTTATATGAAGTGATTCATAGTAAGGAGAACCAGGAAAAAATTATATACAATAGACCCAACAATAGAAATGATAACACTAAAAATCCACTGAACCCCAAATAATCATAATAACCGATCTTAGTTTGAGAAACCTGCTGACGGACACATCTTCCTCTTCTCAGTGTGTGTAGGGGAGGACTGTGGATGTTGAATGTGGCATATTCTATCAGATTTGGGCACCGTTCAATTGACTTTACTGAAGTGTTTTTCTTTGCTACAAGACAGTTCAACATGGTGAGGGTTAGGGGAAATGACTGGTATAAAAACAAAAGACAATAATAAAACTCTTTAAGAAAGATTTCCTTCTAGTTCCAAATCCCAAATATGACTATAAGATGATAGATTTGGA
>NW_027187301.1:3972997-3975557 GCF_028583685.1 Petaurus breviceps papuanus
AAATAACATGTTTAAGGTCATATAATGACTGGCTTTGACCATGGGCTTCCCTAGGTGTTCCGGCAGCACCGAACCGTCCCATTGCCCAAGAAAGGAGCTGCACATCAGTGATTCTCCGATGGCTGCCTCCATCCAGCACAGGGAACTGCACCATCTCTGGTTACACTGTGGAGTACAGGGAAGAAGGTACAAACCCAAACCAAAGAGTTCCATGATCTCACTGCTTGAATGGTCCCTTCAGTGATAGAGCTCACAACCCATCCATGTCCTCTAACAGGGTCACCACAGGGTGGAGCACAGGGGGACTTTCTCACTTTCTCCTGATGTTGCCAGGACACAAGCAGAGAACACGGGCTCTGTACCAAGCATCCCTTGCTTCCTCTATGTGATTAATTTGTCTTTTCCAGTGAGACACTTTTCTGATGACACTCTTCTTTTTGTTTGGTTGGTCGTTTTACAACTGATGAAATACGCAAAATAAGAGAAGAAATGATCTGGTTAAATTAATTCAGACTGTATTGTGAATGATTTCCAATTGTCCCAGGGATATTTTCTCCTCCTCTTTTGTGGATCCTACCCCTACCTAAAATCATTTACATTTGTATTTCCTAACTTGAGCTCCAAAGTTCATGAACTTATCCCAACTCACGATCTCTAACTTTTAAAAATCTTTTGTGGATGAACTAGTAACTTCTTGGCCTTTGTTTTTCAATAATTTTCCTTAGTCTCCCATCTTTCTGATAAAAATGTGTTCTCTTGTTCTGTGTCTACCAAAAAACCCCTCAAAAACAAAAACCTTTTTTTTTTGAGAGGCGATGGCTGGGCAATTGGGGTTAAGTGACTTGCCCAAGGTCACATGGCTAGTGTTGTGTCTGAAGCTAGATTTGAACTCAGGACCTCTTGACTCCAAGGCTGGTGCTCTATTCACTGCACCACCTAGCCACCCACAAAAACCTTCTTTCTAGTCTTAGGGATAAGTTGGTTCTATTCTTGGTACTAAAACCAAGGCAGATTTTATAGTCACCTTGCCTTTGTGCAGGTTGCCAGTTCATCACAATCTTTCCTATTAAATCTTTTCTACCATACTATCCCTAATAGTTTATGAAGCTGGGGATACTGGGGAGACAGTACAGCTTCAACTCTGGACACTTACCTAGTCATTGACGACCTGAACTTCAGGATGTTCTTACTAGTTCAGAGTCACTGCCAGCTACCCTTAGGGCATCAGCTGGGCGATAGATTGCTATATTTAGCAAATGAATTCTGCTTCTGTCAACTTACTAGCTATGTGACCATGGGTAAGTCACTTAACCTCTCTGAATCTCTGTTCTAGCACCCCTAAAACTATAACAATAAAACCTGTACTACTTAACCTCAAAGGGTCATTGTGAAGCACAAGTGAGATAATGTATGTAAACTGCTTTGCAAACTTTAAAGTATTACACAATAGTCAGTTATTATTTTTACCCTTACAAATATACAAAGAGAAACACTCATTTTCTATTTTGTAAGTCCCAGGATGCCTTTGAACTCCATGCATGTTGTAAATTTAAAATGGAATAGATGTTGCCAACAGGTCCTTCAGGAACCACACTTTATTCACACCATTACAAAGGGGTTGAACAGTCTGCAAAAAGTCTTTCAGAAGTATTTATAGTGTCCATAAGGATCGTCATTTTAGCTTATTGTGTAAAATTTATTTTCTTTGCTGTGTGGTAATCCTTCTCCCAAATTCTCTCCCTTCACACCCTTCTTCCTCTTTTTCCTCCTCATCCTCCTCCCTCTGTCTGTCTCTCTGTCTCTTTCTGTCTCTATCTCTCTGTCTCTGTCTGTCTCTCTCTATCTCTGTCTCTCTGTCTCTCTCTCTGTCTCTCTGTCTCTGTCTGTCTGTCTCTCTCTGTCTCTCTCTCTCTGTCTCTCTCTGTCTCTCTCTCTGTCTCTCTCTCTGTCTCTCTGTCTCTCTCTGTCTCTCTGTCTCTCTGTCTCTCTGTCTCTCTGTCTCTCTCTCTCTCTCTCTGTCTCTCTGTCTCTCTCTCTCTCTCTCTCCTCTCTCTCTCTCTCTGTCTGTCTCTCTCTCCTGTTGAACTCCACAGGTTCCCAAGTCTGGCAACAGTCTGTGGCTTCAACTTTGGACACTTACCTAGTCATTGAAGACCTGAGTCCAGGATGCCCTTACCAGTTTAGAGTCAGTGCCAGCAATCCCTGGGGAATCAGCTTACCCAGTGAGCCCTCTGAGTTCGTGAGACTTCCAGAATATGGTGAGCACTGACATGTACTCTAAACCAGGGTCTTATTGATTTTCCAAGACACATTGGACTAGAATTATTTATTGATTTGTTGGGGATGAAGGCGATCTCTAGATGGCTTTTATTTGAATTTACAATTTTTTAAACCCTTATGCACAATTTCTTATATACATTGGCCAAAATATGATATTTAATGATTATCAACATGTTGTAGAAGAAAAGCTTGTTTGTTTAGTTGGTATTTATCAGAGAAAATTTATTTCCAAGGAGAGAGAGAGAGAGAGAGAGAGAGAGAGAGAGAGAGAGAGAGAGAG
>NW_027187301.1:3975567-4061723 GCF_028583685.1 Petaurus breviceps papuanus
AGAGAGAGAGAGAGAGAGAGAGAGAGAGAGAGAGAGAGAGAGAGAGATCCAAAGTGGTAGAATTTCCTCTGCTAATTGAAAATCTCCTTGCCCAAGTCATTTTGACTTACATTTTTGGTGATCATGAATAGAGAGATAGGTATGCAAAAATCAATTTTAGAGTGTGAGAAAATTTCCTTAAACAACACAATAGTAAGTTAAATGTCAATGCACTTGAAGAACCATCTTCCTCAAACTATTCAATCAGAATGGAAAAAGAGGTGCTGCTCTAAATTGAATTAATCGAAAGATATTCCTACTCTTAGTCTGGTTACCACTAAAGGTATGCTGGTAAATTTTTAAGAATTGGCTCAATGAAAGAAAATGTCTACCTGGACACACTTTTAAGTTGAATCTTCATTATTAACATCTTCTCCATCACTTTCTTAAGTCTAGACCGTCAACAAAACAACAAATGAAGACCTGATTTGTAACATTTGCTGATTTCTGAGGTGAAAATGTTCATACTGAAAATGTATCAGTTGAATATCCTGAGCTAGTTGAAGCCAGCTCCAACACTCTACTGGTTTCCACCTAATCCATGTACAAGGAATCAGAATTCTCCCTGATTTGGAATTGATTTTCTCCTTAGAAGCTGGTTGAACCTCTAAAAAAAAAGATGAGACATAAACATGCTACCACTTGGAATGTATTAAATATAGATGTGGATTTTCATTCAGTTGAATCCAAAAGACTAAAAAATATATCATTTCTTAATATTTTGCTTAAAGAATAGAGAGGTTATAACATATTTTTACATTATGTAGAAGCCATAACCAAAAATGCCTCCAAACATATGTTCTGTCTACCACACAGCTAATCATGGGCTATTCCATATGAACCCTCTCTAAGCTCTGGTCTTTTTTTGCCTAAAGCCAGTAACATGGAATAGGTTACGAGAGACAAAAGGGAGTCTTTCAAATGAAGTGAGGCAGCAGTTCAACCGAATTTTTTAAAATGAGGTTAGTTTGCTCTTTGCTTAGAGGCATTGACTACTGCAAGGAGCCAGCTAGATCCTTTACTGGTCAGGAAGCTTATGTTTAAGACCATAGAAGATGGCATACCACCCCCTTGTCTTGCCATTACACACACATACACACACACACACACACATCCCTACATTTCTATTCTCCCTCCCCCCATCTCCCATCACTTCCCATTCTCCTAGTAAGTGATCATGATCTAAACCAGGTATTACTGTAATATAATGCTCCTGGGCATCCCCAGGGACTATAAAAGGTATGTAAGAACAAATGAGCCTATGATGCTAAATGCTGATGTTAATATACAATTATTTAGTTATGGGCAGCTAGATGGTGCAGTGCACAGAGTGCCAGGCCTAGAATCAGGAAGACTCATCTTCCTGAGTTCAAATGTGGCCTCAGACACTTCCTAGCTGTGTGACCCTGGGCAAGAGAGGTAGCTGCACTTCCAGCCTGGGTGAAATAGGGAGATGCAGGGCAATTTTGTTACTACTTATAATTTATAAAAAATATGCAACAAAAGTTCATATACAATCCTCTTTTTTGTTCTTTGTGAGTTAGAATGTTTTTGTTAATACTTGAATTTATGACTCTTTTTAAAAGAATTTTTTGAAAGGAGAATTTCTTTGGGGTTCTGTTAGATCTTTTGTATTTCCATGACATTTTTAGTGCTTTCTCTTTTCCACAGATGCTGCAGCTGATGGTGCTACCATTTCCTGGAAGGAAAATTTTGACTTAGCTTACACAGAGCTGAATGAAATTGGAAGGTAATACTACAGCTTTCTATCCTGTAGCTTGGCTGAAAAAGAAAACCCCAAAAGTTTATATGTTCATAGCAAAAAAAAAAGGTTTATCTTATTTTCTATTTTTAGTAAAGAAAGAAATAGCAGAACATATAGGTGGCACAGTGCATAGAGCACCAGTCCTGGAGTCAGGAGGACCCAAGTTCAAGAGAACTTGGGGAAGTGATGTTTTCTGAACTTCACTTTTCTCATTTGTAACAATAATAATGAGGCAGTTAAGTGGTGTGGAGAATAGAGCAACATGTCTGAAGTCAGAAAAACTCTTTCTGAATTCAAATCTGGCCTCAGACATTTACTATCTGTGTGACCCTGGACAAGTCATTTCACCCTGCTTGCCTCAGTTTCCTCATCTGTAAAATGAAAAGGCAACAGCAAACCACTCCAGTATCTTTGCAAAGGAAATGCCAAATGGGGTCACAGAGAGACACGAACATAAGTTAGACTTAACAATGATAATTGCTAGCACTTTAAGCAGCAAATGTGTAGAGAACTTTCAGAAGTTCCCTGGCTTTGCAAATGAGATGTTCCCCTCCCCTATATTATTACCTGAAAGGTTACAGGGCAGACAAGCAGGAGGATGTATATATGGAGAACTTTTGGGGATCCCTTGACCTCACTAAAGGTATATTCCCTGCCCTATATGGTACCTGCAAGGTTACAGGGCAGATAAGCAAGAGGGCGTGTAATCTTTTTTTGTTTATGCCTCCGGATATGGTCCTAGGATATTACCCTAATAAATAACTAATCTTAAGCAAGGGTAAATAGTAAACAAGATTAAGGGAGGGTCCTTCTACATTGTCTGCATTCTTTTGGGGTGTCTACATTCTCTTGGGGGGGCATATAAACTCTGTGAGCCCCTTGCATCTTTGGCTCTGTATGAAATGGTCCTGTAATAAACAGACTATTGATTACAACCCCATCTCGTTATTCTCACCTCTTGCTAGCCCACCAACTTCACTGGCCGCAGTACAAAGGTTAAGTGACTTGCCCAGGGTCACACAGCTAGTAAGTATCTGAGATCAAATTCAAACTCAGGTCTTCCTGACTCCTGACCCAGTGGTCTATTCACTGTGCCACCCAGCTGCCCCTCATTTCATATGCTGCTATTAAACAGGTGACTTAGATTTTCTCCATCACATTCTTAAGTCTAGATAATCAACAAAATAATAAAGGTTTGATTTGTAGCATTTACTGATTTCCAATGTGTAAATGTTACTTTAACAATTGGTTCTTAGAGCTGATACAAGCTGACTAGCACACTCCAGGGAAAGAGCACTCACTCTGCAGTCAGAAGACTTGGGTTCAAATCCCACTTGTGATACGAGCTGTGTGGCCTTGGACAAGTCACTTAACTTTCCTGGTTCCTAGTTTCCTCATGTGTAAAATAAGAAGGTTGGACTAAAGGGGTATTTTCCAGATCTAGACACATGATCCTTTGAGTCCAATCCAAATGATGATTGGTTGAAGAAACTAGTGATGTTCGGCCTAGACAAGAGGAACCTTATCAAGGCCATGACTATGGTCATGGCCTTGAAATGGTTGAAGGGCTGTCATACAGACATATGTCATTTATCATAGCTTGAGACAGAAAAGCTAAACTGAAAAATGGAAGTAATGGGGAGACAGATTTAGGATTGAGGTAAAAAAAAAATCATTTTGCCAATAATTACAAATGTCCAAAATTGAAATTGGCTGCCTCACAAGGTAGTGAGTTGCCTTATGCTAAAAGCATTGCAGCCAAGGCTAGATGAGGACTTTTAGAGAATTCTGTGGAGTGGACTTGAATCAGGCAGGGGGCCGGACTAGGTGACCTCTCAGGTCTCCTTCAAATCTAAGATTCCCTGATTCCAGCTTCTTATCTCCCCAACACCAGGAAAATGGAGCCCAGGTGGGGAACGTTATGAACAGAGATCTACAGGACTCCCAGTCAAATGTTACAAACTTTACAAATCACTGAAAAAAAGGTCCAGTGAATCTTAACCAAAGACTGTTTCCCTTTCGTGTGATTGCAGGGGTCGGTTCTCCATTGTGAAGAAGTGCATTCACAAAGCTACTAGAAAAGATGTTGCTGTGAAATTCATTAGCAAAAAAATGAAGAAGAAGGAGCAGGCAGCACATGAAGCTGCCCTCCTGCAGCACCTCCAGCACCCTCAGTATGTCACGCTCCATGACACCTATGAGTCGCCCACATCTTACATCTTGGTTCTGGAACTGTGAGTACCAACAGCCTCTCTCTAGCACTGTCCCTGCCCCATTTAGGGGGGACCAGGCCACCATCTGGGCCTGTTGACCCCAAATGGATGATGAAAAGAACATTGACTCTGGGATGAGAGCACTTGGGTTCAAATCCTGCCTCCAATGTGACTGAGTCACTAAACCTCCATGGCCCCCAGTCTTATTATTAGTAATAGATTATTAATAGATTCTTTTGAGATATCCCTAGAAATTGGGCAGAAGTGGAAATGAAAGCTCCAACACTCTCCCATGCCATCCTTAAAAGGCAAAAAGTTTTTCTTCTGCATAGACAAACTTCCCAGAGTGAGTCTAAAGTTTGGAGGGATTCGGCCAACTCCCATCCCCCTTAACCCAGTAAAAGGGAAGAAAGGAGAAATTTATAGCTTGGGCTATAAACAAGCAGCCAGTGTCCCATTGTTCTCTGGGAAAATAGAAGTAATAATAGATTCACAGAAACACAGAATGTTAGGGTATAATAGACCTTATAGACCATCTAAACTAATCTCATTTTGCCAGTCAGAAAACAGAGGTCACAACCCTGACATCTCATGATACCTCATGCAAATGTTCTAATGTTCTTCAACACCAATCACTAAACATTTATTAAGCATTCATAACTGCCAGGCACTGTTACACAAAGACAAAAATGAAACAATCCCTGGGATTCAATGGGAGAAAAAAATATGCATATATTACAGGCAGCTAGGTGGCACAGTGAATAGAATGGAAAGCAAAAAATCAGGAAGTCCTGAGTTCAAATGTGGTCTCAGACCCTTACTAGCTGTGTGACCCTGGGCAAGTAACTTAACCCTGTTTGCCTCAGTTTCCTCATCTGTAAAATGAGCTGGAAAAGAAAATGGCAAAACACTGCAGGATCTTTGGCAAGGGAACCCTAAGTTTTGTGTCACAAAGAGTAGGATGCAGCTGTAGTGACTGAACAACAAAGGAGGCAGTTTTTGAGCTGAACTCTGAAAGAAATGAGTGTATTTGCAGAAGTGGAAGAAAGAAGTAAATATATTCCACTTTCTGGGCCATTTCACTAGCCATCCTCCATACCTGGCATACTCTCCCATGTTCCACCTTATAGAATCCCTCATAGCATTAGAGGATTACAGATCTACAGCTGGAGTTGTTCCTGCCTCCCTATCCGATAACTGATTAAATATGGGTGGTAAGGGAGAGTGAGATATTGAGGGTGATTCTGAGTTTGTGAGCTAGGGGCAGGGGTTGGAAGAAACAGTGACGCCCTCAACAAAAACAGTCGAGCACAAAAGTAGGTAGGTTTTGAGGGAAAGATAGTAAGATAACAAGTTCTGTTTTAGACATGTTGATTTTGAGATAGCTATGGAATTTCCGATTTGGAATGTCTAATATCAGTTGGTGATATGGGACTGGTATTCAGCAGAAACATATTTTATGTGTATGTGTGTGTGTATATTATGTCTTCCTGACTTGTATATATGTGTTTGTGTGTGTGTGTGTATATATATATACATATACACACACTCACGTACCCACATATATATGCATATATACATGTATATTATATATATGCTTGTATTTGTATTTGTTCATGTATATACTGCATATGAGTTATCTGCCTAGAGAAGATAATTAAATCCATGAGAGTTGATGAAGTCACCAAGAGAAAAAGTATAAAGAGAGAGGAAATGTGGAGCCCAGGACAGAGTCTTGAAGGTATTCAAGAAAATATATAGTTTTGGGACACACTGTCAGATAACTACAATGATGCATTTTCTGATTCCCATAAACACAATTCATTTACTCCTCTAGATATAACAATATAAATTTTTCAAAGGGATGCTGCCCTGAAACTGTTCACAGGGCCTGTCAGATCAATGATTCCAGTCCTACTGACTTGTCGTAATGATGGCCAGAGGCTGTGTTGCCCAGCTAACATATTAACTGAAACTTAATTTGTGATTTTATCAGGTTACTGGTAGGTAGAGATGGCTTTTAATGGGGCAGGGGAAGTTTTTCCTGTTTAGCTATCTCTAAAAATGTCTACCTCTTTCCACTTATCTCATTCTTATAATCAAAGGTGTGTCCTGCTGTGAAAAGGGGGTGACACTTTTAATATCACATTTTCCATTCAGATCACATTGTGTCCCTCCATAACATAAAGGGTCTGGGTTCACCCCAAGGAATTTCCTCATTCTCTTAGTTCATAATTCCTATCCAAGAAACCTGAGAAATAGAATATGCATGGTCTTCCTGGAAATATTGAAACTGATTCCCCACATGAAAACACAAAGTTCATAGAATCAGAGATATAGATCTGAAATGGCCCTTAAAGGTCATCTGGTTCATCCCCCCTCATTTGAGATATAGGTAGCAAAGCAAATATAGTTCTGGCCTTTGAGTCAGGAAGACATGATTTCAAATCCTATCTTGGGCACTTACTAGATTTGTGACTCTGGGCAAGTCACTTAACCTATTAACTCGGTTTCTTCATCTGTAAAATGAACTGGAGAAGGAAATGTCAAACCACACCAGTATCTTTGTCAAGAAAACCCCAAATGGCATCATGAAGAGTCAGGCAGAACTGAAAAACAACTAAACAAGAAGACCTTAGAGCAATATGTAAATGTTAGTTATTTTATAGGTGAGAATATTGAGGCCTAGAGAGATTACTTGCCCAAGGACTCAGAATGAGTAAGAGAAGTGAGAGCTGAACCCAGAACTCTGATTCCAAATCTAGTATTATGTCACCTCTCAATCAACCAATATTTATTAAGGGCCTACTATGTGCCAGGTATTGTGGTAAGCACTGGGGAGACCAAAAGACAGCCCCTACCCACAAGGAGCTTACAGTCTAACAAGAGAAGACAACAGACAACATGCAAATAAATATATCCAAAACAAGTGAAATACAGGACAGACAGGAAGCAATTAACAAAAGGAAGGCACTAGAATTAAGAAGAGGGGTTGGGGGAAGGTTTCCTATAGAAGATGGGATTTTAGGTGGACTTAAAGCCAGGAGACAGAGATGAAAAAAAGAGCAAATTCCAGGAATAGTGGACAGCCATAGAAAATACCCAGAGCTGAGAGATGGCTTGGCTGCAGAGTCTTGTTTGTGGAAAGGCCAAGAGGCCAGTGTCATTGGATCAAAGAGTATATATATTGGAGAATAATAAGAATGGAAAAAAGACTGGAAGGGGCTAGGTTATAAAGCACTTTGAATACCAAACAGAGCATTATGTATTTGATTCTAGAAGTGATAGGGAAACACTGAGCTTTAAGAAAATCACTTTGGTGGCTGAAGGGAGAATGCATTGGAGTGGAGAGAGATTTGAAGCAGGCAGTCCCACCAGCAGGTTAATGCAACAATCCAGGCATGAGGTGACAAAGGCCTACACTAGAAGGGTGGCTGTGTCAGAGGAGAAAAGGGGACTTATTGGAGAGATGTTGCAAAAGTGAAATCAACAGTCTTTGGTGACAGATTGGATATGGAGGGTGAGAGAAAGCTAAGAATCCAGGACAACTTCTCAATGTGTTCTCAGAGGAAGGTTTTGTTAAAAGGAAAAACCAAACAACAATCCTTTAATGAGTGATCCTTAGTTCCAAGGATATGCAAAATCCCAAGATTTACACATATTATTATAGTGCTAAATTATGACACTCCTGAGTACAAGGGCTCCTCTGGTAGAAGCCCTTTCTCCCACTGGACCTGTCTTGACCTGCTGTTCCCTAACTATTGAAATGGAGACTTTTAAAAACCAAATTCTGTTTCTCTTTCAACTTTCAGCCTCTCCTTATAATACTTCCATGCTCCGTGGAACAGCTGGCCTATCCACTGGTTTCATAGATCAGGGTTTTTCTAAGCTATCTCTCCTAGCAAGGTGAGGGCAACAGCTTCAGAGCCCTTCTCCTTTCCTGCATTCCCACCGCTCTTGCCCCAAGACATAGACCCTTCCTTTTTCTATCTGACCTGTAACTAAACTTTCTTTTACTTGTGTCTTCCCCATTTACTATGAGTTCCTTGAGATCTGACCCTGCTGTGGTTATTCTTTTTGTATCCCTAGAGCTTAGCACAGTGCTTGGTACTCAGCAGGTATTTAATAAATGCTTTTTCATTCACTCAGTATCTCCCAGGTACCAGCCCCAGTGCCTTGAATTATACACATTTTGTCTTTGCCAGTTATTCAAAAGGAAGGGTAAGTAAGAATAAGGAAAATATCCTAGCACCTGCCACATTTCTCTTCCTCCTCTCTTCAAGGTGGAATTTTGATTCTCTGAAAATTACACCTGATACTACATATAGTGATTGTATAAAACATTTTAATGTATGTTATATGATGTTTATCATGTCTTTACATGCAGTAAACATTTTATGCCTTCCATCATTCACGTACATTACCTCCAGAATACACCTATGTATTTTGTGACTAATATCTTCACTAGTGATTAGCCTAAATATGCTAGTCTAGTAGTCACTGGCCAAATGGTTCAGATTCTTTTGCTGTGACTTGTTGCCACCTCTGGATATTCCATCTCTCTACTATCTATAAGGGAGAAGTTGTCTTCAGTAACACTGTCCAATGGTCTACATTCTGGTCCCAGAGATGCCAGACAGTTAACAGAATTGTCTGCTGCTTCTAGGGTGGGTACCATGTGTAGCCTCTTGAGATCTTGAGTGAAGATGTTGTTGGCATGGAGTTGACTGACTTTGGGCTTATCTTTTCTCTTCTTCCAATTAATCAATCAACAAATATTTATTAAATGCCTACTACATGTCAGACACTGTGTTAGACACTGGGGATATAAATACAAAGACAGAAGGGGACTTTAGTTCTCATTTAGACCAACCCTTACTATATAGGCCTAGGCAACTTTTCAAGGTCCATTCACTAGTTAGTGACAAAGCCATGGACAATCCTACTTGTAATGAGCTTCCCTTCTAATTGGAGATATAACATGTGTGTGTATGGACACACACATACACAATATAGTATGTGTGTACATATATACACATACATACATATACATAGATACATATATATATATATATGTATGTATATGTGTTTGTATAGTAATGTTAAGGGTTTTTTTCTTTAGTGTTGGACTCTCCCTGACCCCATTCAAGATTTCTTGGCAGAGATACTGGAGTGGCTTGTCCATTTCCTTCTCCTGCTCATTTTACAGATAAGGAACTAAGGCAAACAGGTTTAAGTGACTTGCCCAGGATTACACAGCTAATAAATTCTGAGGTGAGATTGGAGCTCAGGAAGATGAGTCTTCCTGATTCCAGGCCCAGCACTCTATCCACTGTACCCCTAGCTGCCCCATACAGCATTAATATAAAGTAAATAAATACGAATATATATGAAGTAGGCAAATATAAGAGAGTTGGGGGTCCCTAGAAGTTGGGGGGAAACCATGAAAGGCTTGATGGAGAAGAATGTGTTTGAATTTCACCTTAAATGGAAAGAGAGAGACTCTTTCTAGAGGTAAGGAAGGAGGACTTTACAAGAATGGGGGACAGCAGATGCCAGGGCATGGAGGAGAGAAAATGGATGTCATGAGTGAGGAACAAGGAGAAGGCCAGTTTGGCTAGAATGCAGAGCTCAAGAGAGGTAGACATATCCAGTAAGGTTAGAAAGGTAAACCAGAGCCAAGTGGTATAGGTCTTTTACAATTTAAACAGAGGACTTTATATTTTATCCCAGAGGCAATAGGAAGTTGACTGAACAGGAGAGTGACATGATCAGATCTCTGCTCAAAGAAAGTTATTTTGGCAACAATGTGAAGGAGTTACTAGATCTGAGAGAGATGAATCGAGGACACCAATTAGGAAGCTGTTGCAATAAGGAGATCAGATGTGATAAGACAGGTAGGCAGGTATTAAGCTATTACTATGTGCCAGATACTGTGCAAGGTGCTGGTGATATAAAATATAAGAGAAAAGAGAGTGCCTGCCCTCTTGGAGCTTATACTGTAATAGAGGAAACTGAAAAGGGGTGGGGGAACGGTATCCCCATGGGGACATGGTGCTGAAGTCCTGAAAGTCAGAAGCACAGTCAGGAGGGAAATGAAGGTTGGTGGGCCTATATCCTTGCCCAAAATGTTGGCACCAGGAGAAACTTATCAATGAGGAAAAGGGACTGACACAGTGGAGGGGTATTCCAAGGTCAGAAGGCTGTAGGGGAGGATGGATATTCCAGAATGAGGAAATCCCAGGAGATGAAGGAAGTTTTAAGGTGAGGCATGGTGTTGAAATTGAGAAAGTCAAAAGGAGAGCTGTAAGGGAGAATGAAAGAGGGCCTAGGAGCTGTATGAGTAGGGAGAAGGGGTCAGATGTGAGAGATGCTGTGGAAGCAGGTAGAAACAGCAAAATATCACAACTAACTAGCTATGCCAGGTAAGGGAGAGTGAATTATAATAATAATACATAATGTAGTAGAATGCTGAGGTTGTGAATCTGGGAGCCTGGAAGGATGGTGACATCATGGCAGTTGTTTCCGATAGGTTTAGTCCTGGCAGTAGTTCATATTCTCTAGTGGTATGATCACATGGGGACTAATCTTCATGGAAAGTCTTTCCAGTCTGTATCCCCTCTGTGATAGGTTATCTACTAAAGCTGCCTCCATGACTTTCCTGAATTGCTGTGATTCTGTTCCTTAGGTGGCCCAAGAGGTAGAATAGTGCCTCTAGGTAGTTTGTATTGCTCACAACTGTCTCCAAGAACTGAACTTGGAGTTAAGAGAGACAATCCTAGGTTTGAAGAGTCTCCAACTCCTATTAGGGGGGTGAACATGGACAAGTCACTTAAACCTCTGCAAACCTTCATTACTTATTCTGCTAAAAGGGAGAAAATACTGTTTGCATGGAAACCCTAAAGGTTTTTTCATCGGCCTCAAATGAGACAAAATATACAAAGGACTCTGTAAACTTTAATGCACTATTATGATTGTGACATGCATTCAAATTGCTAGGAGCCCACTGGGCAAATGAAAAGTTTCCTTCTTATCTTCCTGTACTGTAGAGGTCTGATAATACCCCATACAAATGTCTAATAATGAGAATCAATGACTGCCAAGAAAACAATCTATGTTATTCTGAGTCAGCATTTGGCAAAGTGTAGTGTTCTACCTTGTTTCATCTATGTGGGGCTCAGGTATTTACATTCATTCTGATTTTCCCAGTTCTCTCTTTATCCCATGGCCCAGGGTCCCTCCCCTGCAAGGAACTCTGGGTTCAGCTAGACTTGCATTCTCTCCTGAAGCCTAGTGGGTTAGGTTTTGTATTCTGTCTGGAATATCCAGATTAAGTATGTCTGATGTTTAAGGTTTTCCTAAATATCAGTGACATTTCCACAGAGGTACTCAATAAGCAACATGGCTATTGAGCATGGGGCAGCATTATATTTCATCTACCATGTATTTTGTCTATCATAGAAATACATAAGACATAAAGGAAAGGGAAGGGAATAAGCATTTGTTAAGTACCTACTATGTGCTAGCACCTTATAAATATAACTATAAATATAAATAATAATATTATAATATAAAATATTAATACATATAAATATTACATCAATTGGTCTTCACAACATCCCTATGAGGTAAATGCTATTATTATCCCCATTTTACAGTTGAAGAAACTGGGACAGACAGAAGTTAAATGACTTGCCCAGGGTCACACAGCTAGGAACAGTCTGAGGTCACATTTGAATTCAGGTCTTCCTGACTCCGGCCCTACTACTGCATCCACCATTGTTTCAGCCTGTGGTCCCATGAGTCTTAGAGGAATGGGTCCCAGTTAGTCAAGAGGGAAGAGGAAACAAAAGGGGGAAATGCCCTAGCATTTAATTCAGAGAGGCAGAATTTTCCAGGTAAAAGGGACTTAGATTCATAGTATGCTAAAGTTAGAAGGGGACTTTAGTGACATTTAAACCAACCTCATTTTACAGACCAAGAGAGGGGAGGTAAATTTTCCAAGGTCCAACAGCTAGTTAGTAGCAGAGTCATGATCAGAAAGCAGGTCTACTAATAAAGTAGACACAAAACCATTTTGGTGTGCGCAAGTCTGTTATACTGTAGACTAGGGCTTGTGAGTCATTAATTACAGGGCACAGTTCATAATATCTCCCCTCCTCATGCCTCTGATACAAATTCCTGGAGGACAATACAAGGGTCAGTACAAAAGCCAAAGGAGAGCAAGTAAAAACAAGAAATGGTGGCCCCCGGTGGAGAAAAATGGCACTGTGGATGTGACACTAAATGAGCATTTATTAAGCACCTACTCATGCCAGGTACTATCCTGGGTGCTGGAGATACAGATACAAAGAATGAAATAATCCTCCACCCAACTCTATGTCCACAACATGTTGGTGATAAATGTGTGACCTTCCTCAGCTTCACATGGATATGCCTCTTGGAACATCTAAGTAGAAGTGGCAAGCATAGACCATATGGGAGAAATAGCTGCATTTGGAACCTGACTTCATGTGAACCATCAAGAGAAGGCTTTTCCTTCTAAAGAGAAGGAGAATTTAAGGACCCATGGAAGCATATGTGAGCCCCTAAATAGAAAAATCCCATCCTATTACAACTTATGGAGACCATTTCCATGTATCTAGCTTGCTTCTCGCACTGTATTTATAATGAAAGAACAGCAAGGCAAGATGCAAGGACCTCAGGAAAAGCCAGGGCAGCCCAGAAGGGAATGAACCAACTCTGGCCAAGGAGGCTCTTGATAGAATTCTCAGATCTAACCCCTCTCCCCCACACACACGTTGTCCTTGATCCAGTGACACTGGTCTCCAAGGTTCACAAACTACTCCATCTCTTACCCCTCAGCATTTTGGGGGACTGCTCCCATACCTGCAACTCTCTCAGTCTGCTTTGACTACTAACCTCCGTGGCTTCCTTTACTAAAGGCCACCTTCTGCAGGAGGCCTTCCCTAACCCCTCTTAATTCTAATGCCTTCTCTCCGTCAGTTACTTCCTATTTATTCAGTACATGGCTTGCTTTGCATGTATTTGTATGTTGCCTCATCCATTAGATTATCTTTATCCCTTTAGGGCAGGGATTGACTTTTTCCTCTTTTTGTATCCCCAGTGCTTAGCACAGTGCCTGGCATACAGTAGGGGCTTAATGTCTGATTGATTGATTCCACACCTCACAGTCAAACCCAGAATACATTGGATATGCCCACATTCAGTGTTATTCAAGATTCTATTTAATTGTGTGCATGTATAGCTCAAAGCTCTGTGGTAAAAGAATGATTCATCTGGTTTACAAACTGCTCCTTAAAGGCACCAAGATTCATTTCTTCTGAAAATTTTTGAAAGGAACTAACAAAGCAAAAGGTTTTTGTTTGTTTGTTTTTTACCGATTTCATCATAGAAGACACAGTTTTTAAGATGCTAAAATACCAGATAAGAACAGTAACTGAAATTCTGTAAGTATAGAAAACTCCCAGGTGAGGAAGCTCCTACTAACCAGGGCAACACCTTCTCTGCAATATATAGTCTTAGTCTTGAAGAGATGCCTAGAGTCCCGAGAGGGGACACACTTTGTTCAGGGTCACATAGCCAATATGTGTCAGAGGCAGGACTGGAACCCAGAACTTCCTGGCTCTAAGGTGGGCTCTGTTTACTATATAACACTGCATCTCAAAGAGTCAAAATACAAAACTTCTTTTGTTGTTCAGTTGTTTTTTTAGTCATGTCTGACTCTTCATGACCCCATGTGGAGTTTTCTTAGCAAATATACTATAATGGTTTAGCATTATCTTCTCCAGCTCATTTTACAGATGAAAACTGAGGCAAACAGGGTTAAGTGACTTGTCAGGGTCACATAGTCAGCAAATGTCTGAAGCCAGATTTGAACTCAGGAAGACGAGTCCTGACTTCAGGCCCAGCAATCTTATCCACTACACCACCTAACTTCACTCGTTGTTGATTTCATATTAAATGTGAAATCATGAGCTTCCCCACTCCCCCACCAGCTTTGGATGTTATTCTCAGATGGATCATTAGTTGAAACATATCTGTATCAAAATAAAATAATTTTATAGGGAGGTCTTTAAAGAGTTTGTTTTTAAACATTTTTTCCTCTTGCTTTTTCTTACCTTTTTTTTCTCTTATCTTTTATAGGATGGATGATGGCCGACTCTTGGATTATCTTATGAACCATGATGAACTTATGGAAGAAAAAGTTGCTTTCTACATTCGAGATACCATGGAAGCCTTACAATATCTACACAATTGCAGGGTTGCTCATTTGGACATCAAGGTAACAGGAAATATGGACTAGGGACTGGATCTATGGTTTTATTGATTCAGATGAGGTAACTCTCCTCTATCAGGACAGGGAGGCACCTTCTCTGTAAGCTATAATTTCAAAGAACTGTCTTAAAGACTCATGTATCCATCACACTCTAGAGTGGAGCTAGAACCAATTTAAATTGTAATTAGGAAATATTTAACAAAATAAACTAAATCAATCTGTAACCCAGAGGGATATTTATGTACAGCTTCGGGGCCCACATTTCTATTTGAGTATGAAAACATTAGCCTAGAGTGCTGGCTGTCTGAGAGTCACATAGCCAGCATGTTTCAGAGGCAGGAGTTGAATTCAGATCTTCTCAGCTCTGAAGTCAGCTCTCTATCCACTATAAGGGCCAGGAAAAAAAAAATAAGATGCAACTTTCATAGCCATTACCCTTAACAAAAGTGAATTACATTTCAATTTGTTTAGAAAGATCAAAATTCCAATGAATATTAAGGATGGGGACTTAACCTGTACTGATTTAATCAATCAATAAATATTTATTAAACACCTGCTATTTGCCATCCACTGTGCTAAGTGCTGGAGATTAAAAAAAAGAAGAAAAAGATAGTCCCTGTCCTCAAGGAGCTTACATTCTACCAGACTCTCTTCTAGACTACTGAGATTGGTTTCTGTATAATTTAAGAAAATTCTTTGAAGTATATTATAGAATGTTAGAATTTGAAGTCCAGTGCCTAGTCCAGGTTCAGAAAGCCTAACACAATTAGTCAGTGGTAAAACAGACTAGAACCAGGGTCTCCTAACTTCTTTTCCATAGGGCAGCTAGATGGTACAAAGCCAGGCTGGAGTCAGGAAGACTCATCTTCCTGAGTTCAAATATGGCCTCTGATACTTGCTAGCTGTGGAACCTTGGGCAAATTATTTAACTGTGTTTGCTTCAGTTTCCTCAAATGAGAGAAGGAAATGGCAAACCACTCCTTTTTCTTTGCCAAGAAACCCCCAAATCAAATGGGGTTATGAAGAGTCAGACAGGACTGAAACAACTCGATCACAAAAAGCTTCTTTTCCACTCTATCATGCTGCCTCTCACTTGTGAACCACATCTAGTAATGTCAGCTGGAAAATAGAAAGATGAGAAAAGGGGGAAGGGCTGAGTGACTTCCAGTGACCTAGATCACCAGTAAAATTTTTCCCCATAAAATATTGTCCTGGTCACAAGGAAAGAAGAACATTGTTGATAGGATTTGTTTTCCATGAAAAAGAATTTACTAATTAAAATCTCACAGCCTGAGAGCAGAGATGAAACTGAGACACAAATATTCAGACCCCAAGGGTACAGTAGCAGCCAATGAGATGAGGGAGTTATCTGCTGTTGTCATTCCTTGTTTTTATCCCACAGCTCTTTGGCCAGCAGTGAAAAATGGCACCCACAGCATTTAGCACAATGTTTGACATGTAGAAGGTTAGATAAATGCTTTTCATTTGCTGAATTGGCAGCCTATATTATGCCATGGTAGTAGCCATGGAGGAACCCTGGTTTAACCCTACTCTGCTAATAATAATTCGATGCCCTGACCCATTCTCAAAAAGTATGCCCTCTCTGAAAGAGCTAACATTATCCCTAGGCAGGTGGTGGGTAGAGCAGTGTATAGAGCACTGGGCCTGGGATCATGATGACCCAAGTTCACTTCCTAGCTGTGTGACCCTAGGCAAATCATTTTACATGTTTGCCTCAGTTTCCTTAACTATAAAACAAGATTAATAATAGCACCTGCCTTGTAGGTGCTAAATAAATGCCCATTCTCTTCCCCTCTGTCTCTACCCCCCAATTTTAGACCCTCTGAAGGCTTTGGAAAAAAAAAGTATAAAAGGTGGGGTGCTTTAGTGGACTTGGAGTCAGAAGACTGGCTCTGCTACTTACAACTTGTATGACCTTGGGTGAATCACATTACCTCTCTGGGCCTTAGTTTCCTTATTTATAAAAGGAATCTTTTTTTGGACCTGATGACCTCTAAGGTCTCTTTCAGCTCTAAATCTATGATCCTGTGATTTAGTTTTGTTTAAACTTCTATCAACTGAAGGTTTACTTTGCTTGGGGGGGAGAGGAACAGTGAGGATACATATGAATCCAAAGTGGGCAGCTGGATGTTATAGTGGAGAGCATGCCGGCAAGTTCAAACCTTGCCTTGCACATGCCGTGTGAACCTGGGCAAGTCACTTCACTTCTTAGCCTCAGGCTCAGCATCTGTAAAATGGGGATAAGAATGGTACCTACCTCAAAGGATTGCTGCATAGCTCAAAGAGGAGAGCACTTTAGCAAGCTGCAAAGCACTATATAAATGTTGGCTGTTATCATTTTTGTCATTACTGATATTCCTATCAGAAAAGCAAACCTTTCTCCTTTAGTCCCTCTCTCTCATTGCTCTACAGCCAGAAAACCTGCTCATTGACTTACGGATACCAGTGCCTCGAGTGAAGCTCATTGATTTGGAGGACGCTGTCCAGATCTCAGGTCATTTCCATATCCACCACTTGCTGGGGAACCCCGAGTTTGCTGCCCCAGAGGTGATCCAGGGCATCCCTGTCTCCCTGGGCACAGACATCTGGAGCATTGGAGTCTTGACGTATGTCATGTTGAGCGGCGTTTCCCCCTTTCTGGATGAGAGCAAGGAGGAGACGTGCATTAACGTGTGTAGGGTGGACTTCAGTTTCCCCCATGAGTACTTCTGTGGGGTCAGTAACACGGCAAGGGACTTCATCAATGTGATGTTACAGGAAGACTTCCGGCGGAGGCCCACGGCGGCCACCTGTCTCCAACACCCCTGGCTGCAGCCCCACAACGGCAGCTACTCCAAAATCCCTCTGGATACCTCACGCCTGGCCTGTTTCATAGAACGCCGCAAGCACCAAAATGACGTTCGCCCAGTTCCCAACGTCAAGAGCTTCATCGTCAGCCGGATGAACCAAGGGACATAAGACTGCTCCCTGCCCTTGAGGCTTGGCGGGGATGTACAGTGTGAGCAAAAGTGAGGCGATGTTGGGCTGTAAATAGTTCTGTGTTCGACCATTGGACTTCCTGCAGTTCCCCAGATTGAGTGATGTCCCTCATACACCTTTTTCCAGTGATTATTCAGTGTCTAAACAACAGTAAAAACCCACCCTGAATCTAGGAGCTTTCTGATCGTTGGCTAGCTCTCTCTAAGGTTATTCTACAAAGGCAAGGAATAAGCTAAGTATTGGGATTGTGGAGAATAGAAGGGGTGAGGGTAGGGAAGGGCCTGCGTAGCTACTTTTAGGTGGACTTAGGTCAAAATGGAAAATAATGAGTTCCAAGTGGAGTCTTATTGGAGTCAAGTGACGCTCACGCTAGCGAGCCAGTACAGAACTGAAAAGCCTTCTCTCTTGGTTGAGATCTTCAAAAATAACCACAGAATTCTGCGTGATAGAGGTGGCCCATCTGTCAACTGCTCCAGTTTATGTGTATTAGATATAACTTCTTAATACAAATATATGTGAGCATAGAGTAGACTATATCCACCCAGGTCCCAGGGTTTTATGATATGTGTATATATGTATGTAAAATAGATAGAGCTTTAAAAATCAATCACCAGTACCTTTCTGTGCTAGAGTTAAAACAGTTGTTTATAGGAGCAGTAAGTCGTTTTGACTTAAGCACAATTAGATGATGGATTTTTTTTAAAAAGTATTTTATAAGACCTTGTACAGAAATCTTTTACCAAAACAGAGGAATTGATGTTACCCTTTTTTTTCCCCAGTATGTAGAAACTCACGACTTTGGTTCCAGCTGAAGGTTTATTTGATGAACACTAATTGTGTCTATCAAAATTCTCCTGTTTCACTGACAGCTCAGAAGTCAAATGGTAGAGAAATCTGCTGAAGAGCTGGGTCAGCAATGGAAATTAAAATTTACTCGTCTATTCACATATAATGAGCAAATCCAGGGGCCTATTTTTATGCCTCCACCTGACTTGGAAATAGGTTCATGAATATAATACACTCATTTGATAGGGTCACTAGAAACCTTTCTTACAACTCTTATCCATGAGGGAGCAGAATTCTAGTTTCTTCTACAGACATGCATCAGACACTGGGAAGCTTCCCTTGTATCATTATCACTGCTAACAGCAGTGATGTTGCCTACTAAGAGGAGGCAGCCATATGTCTCTCTTCAAACATCTGGAAGAAGCAAAATTCCTAGGGAAATGAGTGAGAATGCTCTATGTGGACCACCCTTTTGGTTCCTGGATTACCAAATGTCACCAGAACCAGGGTTTGGGGTTTGGTTTTTTTTTGGGGGGGTAGGGCACACTCATTCTAGGGAGCTGGAATCTCTCCTCTCCTCAACAAAAGCTCCTCATAGCATCACTTGAAAATCAGTCTGGAGGACATCCAGGGAGACATCTAATTTTGAAGTTCTGAAACAAAGTCCTAAGAGCAGCCAAAGGAAACACTGTTTTACTTGGGGTTGCAATAGATGTCAATTCTTAGCCCCAGGCATTTCTCTGGACTCCCCAAACCATTTTGAAGGCTGATGCTGCTCCCTAGACTAGCGTATGCCCTCTCAAAATAAGGCTATATTGCTAATTGGCCTTTCTTCCTTGGTAGAAGCAAAAAGTGCTAAAACCTGAGTATTTTTACTCTAATTTTATATAAGATCTTACCCCATACTTTCGAGGGTGTCTTCTAAAACATGCTGTCACACAGCTGACATCTTTAAGCTTAATTGAATCATCTGCCCAAATAAAATTTCCCAGCATTCCTTCTCTCTTCCAGCAGGAAGGACTCAAATCATGCAGTACAGGTATTGCAAGAAGAACATTTGGGAATGGTTCCCCAGTATTATCCATCTGCATGTTTGGGTGGGGAAAATATATTGAAAATCAAACCTGAACTAAGATAATATCCAGAAACCTTTCATCTCACAGCAGAAATGTAGAATTAGTAATAGTTCGTTGAATATTTTTCAGAATATTAAATGGTAACTTTATCATCTACCCTTCCCTGTCTCCACACTATCCCTAAAACCTCCCTAATTTTATGTATTAATAAATTAGTAGTGAGTACAAGCAATAAGACTAGGTAGCACTTAGTATTTTCGGTATTAACCAAATATGTGTAAACCGACTCTGACTGTATTTGTTTTCTAGCTTGTGAATGGCCTTGGGTTACCAATTCAGATGCCTTGGAGACTACTGACTTGTTCTATATGCTCCATTCAAACACAGACACACAATTTGTGATTTTTTTTTTAAATCATCTAAATTCCTAAGACTTCCATAGTAGAAAAATATTAATACAAAATATGATGAACCTTAGCCTAGAATTTATTTTGCAAAGGGGAGGGGAGAATGACCTCATTGTAGGGTTGGAGAATCATTTTAGTTTTCAAAAGATGCCATGCCATTTGGTTTATCCATATGTCTTTTCTCCTACCTAGAATAGATGGTTTGAAGAACTCTCTTGAACATCAATAGACTTACCGAGGCCAGGCAAAAGACGGCTGAGTGTTGGTTTCTAAAAAGCAGAGCCTAGACTAGGAGGAATGCAGGTTAGGTATGACGGCCAAATAATTGGAGTGGAGGAGGCGGTATCGAGGAGAAGTGGTCATTTGCAATATATCATCTATGGTAGGGGCTTCCATATTTCATCAGCTTTAGGATGACCCAGAAGTGAAGTCGCCTAGATTGCTCCAGAATAAATGACTAGAAATGTCCAAATGAAAGCATGGTGTGGTGGGGAAAAAAAAATAGATTTGGAATCAAAGGAATCGGGTTCAAATCCCCAACTCTGCCATTTACTCCCTATAAAACATTAGACAAGGCACTTAACCTCTCTAGATCTCAGTTTCCTCATCTGTAAAATGAACAGATTAAACTGGATGATCTTCTAGCTCTAAATCTATGGTCCTATGAAAAATTATTTTTGATGGTCATGTTGGATGCTGTTATTAATTAAAGTGAAAGCATAATTAATGATAGAGTAAATATGTATGTGTATATAGGTATATATATATACACATATATTTATGTATGTATGTATGTATGCATATATATCAGAGGCCCCAAGGGAAATTGAGGAGTTATCCATTTAACTTAGAGAATTCCTTAATAGTGGGGATCATTGTATACATAGTTCTCTGCCCTTCTAGACAGTGTGGTCTAGCTTAGATCCAAGGATTCTCCAAATTAGTGCTTAAATAAGAACCAAAACCATGGAATCTCTGACTTGTTAAGTCATTTTTTTAAAAGCAGGTAAACAGAAAATAGAGTTAGGTAACATACCTTTGGTGTATCATGTAGGGTCACCTATGATGAGAGAAAGAAAAAGCATCTGAGACTATTTTCTTGTACAACTAGAACCAATTACCATATTTTACATAATTACAACTTCAAATAGCATGAATTCCAACACATGTGACACACTTCATAGGATTCATCATTTGGACTAATCAATACCTGGCTGTGCCTGACCTGAACCAAAGATATTTAGAGAATTTCTAGGGAAGGAGGGAAATTTTCACTTCTGTTAAAATTTTACTAGGCCTTGAAAATGAGTTTATTGGGCATGGCTAACAAAAGTATCCCATTTATACAGGTTTCTCAAGTTTTGTTTTTTTTTTTTAGCCAAGATTGTCCAAATTGACTTATGTTCATTGGGTAAGAATTTCTTTTGTTAGGATAAGCATGAAAAGGTAAAGGAAAGGAACAACTCAATATAAATTAATTTGGGATGATTATCTCTTTCAATCTGGTCTTGAGAGCCAAGCATTCACTTAAAATGTATAAGAAAAGTAAAGAATAAATTGTGGGAATGGGAGAGTGGGGAGAGGGTATACTTTTGGCTTCTCAAAGTCACAGAACAATATAGAGGAAGGGAGGGAGTACAAGAGGGGAAGGAGGGATGTTGATTTTGGTGTTTTATGGTCCACTTTAATACAGTTGTGCCTTTCAGAGGGGAGGATGGGAAATGCTGAAAACTGTCATTTTTAGCTTTCCTGAATTCTTGGTACATGGGGCTTGCTTTTCTTGTTCTTCTCAACAGAAGGAGGAGGGGAAGTCTGAGCCCAGGGTAGAGGCAGGAATTCCATGTTTTCTCATTTCAGTGTGGACCTTGACTTCTTCCTTATGTCCATATGTCATGGAATCCTTCTGCCCTGAATGTAGCCCAGGGGCAAAATAGGAGGTGGGAAGAGGGGAATAACTTATTGAATTTCATAGGACTATTGATAAACTGTACCAGTTAATCATATCTGAAACAAACTTTGGATAAAGTGCTATACACTGCCAATGCTGACTATTTTATTGCCCATTTCAAACAAACAAACCAACCTCTTAAAATTCCAGTTTTTCCAACATTCAACTCTTTAGGCATCATTTTCCAGCTTATGAAAATGGATTCTCCTGCAGGATTCATAGATGAAAACATTACATGCTTCTTAACTTACTATTACTTGGTCTTATACAGGAACAAATCACTATTTAAAAGAATTCATTGCCTGGAATGATGGGTAAGGAAACTGCCCTAGAGAATAAAATCCATCAAGAAGAATAAAATACCACCCCTATTTCTTCTCATGAATATGAGATATCTCTTTATATCTCATTATCTTATATCTCTTTAATATCTCTTTAGAGATATGCAGGCCTGGCTTCCTCTCCCACCCTCTACTTTCCATATCTTACCGTCTGAGTGATTGCAAAATACCATTCGTTACCAACCACTGAAGAGCTTCCCTAGTGTTTCATTGGTAACTACCATCTCCAGTGAATCCAGGGCACAGGTATAGAGGGTAGATATCTCTGTGTTAGGGTTTCATTGGGGAGAAAGGGGTTGGAATCTGGAAGGCAACCAGACCTTTTGAGAGTAACCTATTGGAAAACAACTTCCTGTGGCCTAAAACTGTGTACACTTGCCAGTCATTCCTGGATCCTTGAAGATTGGAAGGGCTCTAAGTTTGGGTCCTCAAGGCCCTATGGGAACAAAGGTGTCATAAATGAGAAACTAGTGGTGATTTCTGTGTGTTTACAAAAACCTTTGTCCCATTTTTGCAATCAAAAGCCCCTGCAAAACAGGGGAGAAAAATTATGACTCCAGCTACCCTAACGGCTGGGTGGCACTGCCAACAACCACTCACTCAGGGTGAATGGTGACCAATGCTGGGTGAGTGGGAAGGAATGTATACACCATTCATTCCACTCCCTAGTTATGAACTCCTACAGGGAGTCTGGGATAGGCAAACATATTTGTAGGCTTATCAGTTTTTTTGTATTTATTTGTAAAGCTGTGTTAGGATTTCCCTTAGTTTTCTAAAAAAAAAAAAATCTAGGGACCATTTAAAAATTGTAAATAAAACCATGGGGAGGGGACAGGGGAGATGCCCCTGACATTCACATATGCACCAAAAAAGAAAATACTATATTAATACTTGTTCTTTAAGTACCATGAGATCTTCAATTGTTTCATTAATTGTTATTGTGAATAAAATTTTCCCAGCGAGCCTGGAATCTGGGCATAGGTATCTGGATTTTTTTTTAAAAGGTTGTTTTGGAGGTTGTCTTTGTTTTTTTTTAAGTGTGAGAAATCTATACAAGAAGATAGAAAAACTGGACATGTTTTCTGTGATATGATTAAGTTTCTTCCTCACTTTTAACAAACTTAGAAGCTAGAGGAGGACCAAAAGCAATCATTTTAAGATAACTTTCAGTCCTCAAAGACCAGTGTAATGGTTCCCAAGAGGAACCATTCTACAAGGGACATACTGACACTGAAACATTTGACTGATTCAGTTTTCCTGCCAATTTGCTCACTGGTAGATTCAGAAAATGAGAGTCTTGATCATGTTCCAATTTGGGATTCATCCTTTCTGCTCTATCAGAAGGCCATTATTTTGGAAAGTGAGGGTAAGGAAGTAAGATCAGGGGATGGAGTGAATGGAAAGAGATAGAAATTAGTTAAATAAAGAGAATCCCACATTATAAGACTGAATGTATATATCTAGCCTGGCACTAGTTGGGCATGTTGGCACTCAGTAAATCCTTGACTGACTAATTGATCGATACTGCCATCAGTAATAGATCCACATTTTGGAAAGATATGGTGACTGTTACCATGCCATCCATCAGAAGGCTAATTAACTCTGTGCTGTCATTGTGGTCTTTGAACATGAAGCTAGCAAAACCAACATCTCACTCACTAAACTTAAGCCATATCTCTCATCTCTGTGTCTCATACTTTTTTTTTAATTTTTGTTTTTTGACCCTGGTGCTTTGACTTTAATATCTGCCGAACAGTTCAGTCTACTCTGTTGGGAAAAAAAAAAAAAAACGACTGGAAGGTAGAGCAAATGCGGGAGATGTGGCAATCCTGAACACATTTCCTTCAGAATGAGAGCCAATCACCAAGGGAAGGTACTGGTTTAAGGACAAGCAGGCAGAAAAAGACTGATCTGTATCTGCATAAACATGGAGATAGTGTATAATGTCTATGTCTATCTTATAGTCCATATGCAGAATATATCAGAGAAACATAAAGAGATGTAGCATAGTTTAATGGAGACCTTTAGTCAGACAACCTGGCTTCTAGTCCTAGTCCCATTGTGCAGCCCCCAAGTCTCAGTTTCCTCATCTATAAAATGGGGATAAAGATAGTTACCTACCTCACAGGGTTGTTGTGAGGATCAAATGAGGTAATGTATGTGAATGCCCTATAGAAACATAAGCTATTATTATCATCAATTTAAAGAGAGGTCACTTCATCTCTCAAGGTCTCAGTTTCCTAGTATGTGAAAAGGAAGGAGTTGGGCTGGATGAACTCTCTAAAGTTTCTTCAGGCTCTAAACCACCTATGATTCTGTGTTTCCCAACCTATAAATGTCCAGATCAGCCAATGTTCTAAATAGGAAAACAATTTCCAGTTATTTAAAACTATTCGAACTAGGTGGAGCTAACCAGAACCAACCAACTCCTGCTCAAGCAAGAGCCAGTTCTTTACTTTTCAAAGACATCAAAGCAAGGGGCTCTAAGCCCGAGACATCCCACTGACTTCATTGTTTGGTTTATTCTACTGATCAGGGTCAGAAATAACTTTGCATTTGAATCATTAATAACCCCTTTTGCAGAGGGGCAGCTCAGAGTAGACAGGGAGACTAGATTCAAATCCATGTTCCAAGACTTAACAACCCTGTGTAACCCTCGAGCTTCTATGTACCTCAGGCAGTTGTTTAAGCTCCTCTACCAAAGTCAAGGAGGAGTGGTGCCTGTGTTTGTGGAGGGAATCTTCAAAATAGGATTTCCCTCCTTCCACAGGTAAAATCATGGAACTTTTCCCTTCTCTTCAGACCCTTCAGCGAATGATTCAAATTGGTTGTGGGAAGTTGAGGTGGGCCCTTCTACATAGAAAAGTTTATCTGTATCTGGGCAGGTTTCTCCATATGGACCATAACACATACACATAGAATTACACTAAATCACATTAGACTTTGTTAACAATCAACAGAGAAAAAAAAAAGAGGAAAAACAACAATGAAAAAAACGCCACTCCACAGTATTGATCAATAGCTCAATATTTTCAAGGTGCAAAAGAATTCCACAGCCTTAATTATTTCAGTGTCTTGCTGGTCTGCCTTAAGTGTATCTTCTGTTTTATGGTACTTTTTTTTCATTTTGTATACATACAATGTCGTTTTGTAAAGGTAGGTTGTAAATATTTTATTTGTAAGTCAGATCCCTCATGTGTCATGTTGTAAAGTGGTGATCTGATGTCATGTTTATGATTAAAAACAGTCAATGTTACAAGCTGCAAATGAAGCTTCAAAATGTACATCTCATGTGTTATTGCATTCCTATAAATATACTCTACTAAAGATGCTGTTTCTGGTTTTCTTTTGTTTGGTGGTTGGTTGTTGTGGGGTTTTTTTTCCTGATTAAAAATATTTGTTTAAAGCAAGGAGTCCTGCTTTCACCCAAACATGAAAGCAGTGTGATTTTCCTGTCCCAACAGCTCTCCCTGGACACCGTTCACATATATCTATGTATATTACACACACACACACACACACACACACACACACACACGAGAGAGAAGAGAGAGAGAGAGAGAGAGAGAGAGAGACAGAGAGAGAGAGAGAGAGAGAGAGAGAGAGAGAGAGAGAGAGAGAGAGAGAGAGAGAGAGAGCGCGAGCGCTAAAAACACTTGCTTGTCCCCAAAAGCCTCTTCTTGATCCACCCTTCTCCAAGAGATACTTTATTTCCTTCCAGGAGGGGAAACAGGAGGGCACAGACCACCACTCTGCTCCTGGGGGAATGTGGAGGTGGGGGGAGAGGTAAGGGATGGTACCAGGCTAGAATCACAGCAATCTGCTCCCTTAAACACTCAGTCTGGAGGATATGATTTTCAGGTTCAAGGTAAACTTCTGATATATAATGGGGAAATGAAGACTCTCCCAAATTCTATATCCAGGACTTAACTCCCTTCCTGCCAAATACCAGTTCCACAATGAACACAATTAACAAAAAGCAAAGAAACCAATTTGTCCAAGTCAACTGCAAAACAGAAATCAGAAAAGGTAAACATGAGAGAATATATTCCAGAGAGTACAGAGTGAAGGAGTTGTCCCATTGGGAGCAAGATAACTGTTCAACCAAAGGAATCCTAGAGCTTACCCAAAGGGGAAATCCCCTTGAAGTCTCTAGTGTAGCAAGCTGAAGCTAGGGACACCATGGAGACTGCAGGCTTCTTACCAGATTCTCATTCTCCCTTCAGCAAACTCAAGTAGGGTTGGCATTGTCCATCTTCTCTCCTGAAACTACTGTAGAGCCCCAAGCAACTCAAAAACCCACAGAGACTGAACAGACCTCTAGAAAGTCAAGGGATTGAATCTTTCCACTCTCCCCTCTCTAACTCCACCCCTCTCCTCACACAGGTGTGGGGCTTTGATCTTTACCAGTGAGGAGCAAATCCCATGCTAATGCACTTTGGTACTTGGATTACATTTGAATCCAAACAAGTGCCAATATGAAAACTGCAACCCAGGGAAGGTGATTTGGAAAAAGTTATTAATTCAATTGAATTCAACAAACATTTAATAAGTATCTACTATATGCCAGGTACTGTGATAAGTGATGGGATAAAAAAAAGAGGCAAAAGACAGTTCCTGCCCTCAAGGAGCTCATAATCTGAGGGAGATAACATGCAAACAAATATATATACAAGCTATATACTGGATAAATAGGAGATAATTAACAGAAATAAAGCACTGGAATTAAGAGGGGGTAGGAAATGTTTTCTATAGAAAGTGGGATTTTATTTTTTTTAACTTTTTCTTTTAAATTTATTTCCTTTTAGTTTACAACATTCAGTTCCACAAGTTTTTGAGTTCAAAATTTTCTCCCCCCACCATGATGGTAGTTTTTTTGCAAACCGATATAGGTTCTACATATACCTTCACATTAAACATTAGTCAATGGTTTACCCAATGGTTTACCCAATGGAAATGAACAAGAAAGAAAAAAAAAAAAGAGAGAGAGCAAATAGTTTGGTTCAATCTGCATTCAGACTCTAATTCTTTCTCTGGATGTGGATAGCCCTTTCCATCATGAGTCTTTTGGAGTTGTCTTAGAACTTTTTATTGCTGAGAGGAGCCCAGTCTATCAAAGTTACAATTTGTATCTGTAATTATGTACAATGTTCTCCTGGTTCTGCTCCCCTCACTCAGCATCAGTTTAGATAAATCTTTTCGGGTTATTATGAAGTCTGTCAGCTCTTCATTTCTCATAGCACAATAGCATTCCTTTACATTCATATGCCACAACTTGTTCAGCCATTCCCCAACTGAAGGACATCCCCATGATTTCCAATTCTTTGCCACTACAAAATAGAAAGTGGGGTTTTAGATGGGACTTTAAAAGAAGCCAGAGAGTGGAGGAGCATTCCAGTGCCGAAGAAAAACTCAGATTCAAATATCTCAATTTCAAAGCTGATGCTCAAATTTCTTGCCCTCTCAACGGGGGGTCGGAGGGGAAAGGGGGAAGGAAGAAGGGAGAGAATTTGGAACTCAAGAGTTTTAAAAACAAATGTTTAAAATTGTTTTTACATGTAACTGGGGGAAAATAAAATACTAAACAAAGCTCTATTAGCTAGCTTTAAGCACTTAATAAGCAACAACTATTCGCCTGGCACAGGCAAGCCCCTCAAGGGGCTTACATTCTGTAGAAGTGGGAAGCAGGCAGGGAGTGCGACGGGACGGGTTCAAATCCCACGTGACATCTTAGGTGCAAAGCTGTACAAGCCACTTTATCTCTGCTGTAGGGAAGTAAATACTGAGGGGTAGTGGGGAAGAGCCGCTGGCAGTGGAGGAAATAAGGAGGGCAGCTTTCTGGAAGAGGCACCTTCTTTTCTCCGGAGTGGATGCCCACCCTCTGTTTCTGGAGGAGCTTCCCACCTCCCCACCCCCCGAATTCTCTCCCCCTTTGAGGAGATAGCTCGCTTTTTTCTGGACTAGATATTTCGGTTTTGTTTGCTTCCTGGAGAGCCTTTTCTTGTTTTATTTTGTTTTTTAACCTGGAGGAGATGCTTTTTTCCCCCCTGGAGTAGATACTTTTAAGTACTGAAGGGTTTTAAGCAAGAAAGAGAATTCCAGGCCTGAGGGCCGTGTTTTGCGTAAAGGCAGCGAACAGGAGAAGGAATCTGCGGTGCCCGTGACCTGACCCGACCGCGCTCGCAAAGGGAGCGGCCACGCTAGCGGAAAGCACGGGCTGCAGGGACTCTCGGGACACGCCCTCCAGGCCGGTCGCGCCTGCGCACGCGGACGCGGAGGCGGCGCGGCGGGGCGGGGGCGGGGCCTCGGCGACTGACGTCGTAGGACACGCCGGGTTCGCGCCGTCTGGCGGCTGAAAGAGAGGCTTTGGGCTCATGGCGGCATACTCAGTGGAGGCGCTGGCGCCTTTGGTGACGGCGCTGTATGAAGCGCAGGCGTTCAAGTTCGGAGACTTCGTGCTCAAGAGCGGGCTGTCGTCCCCGGTCTACGTGGATCTGCGAGGCATTATCTCCAAACCGTCGCTCCTCAAACAGGTGGGAAAGCGGGAGGTCAAGGCCTGGGGCGGGGGGATGGGGTGGAGGGGGGGAATGCCCCACGCGACCCAGAGGGCGCCCTTTGACCTCTACCCTCCCCCCACCTCCCCTGCTTTTCAGCCGGGAACTCAGATTTAAAAGCTTCCCGGGAGGCAAATCCCTTTTCCCGTGCAGGTCGGCATCCGTTTTGCAATCCTTTCCCTAGAGAGGATTCTTGTTGGAGAAGTTGTATGAGTTGTCCGGGGTCACGTGCCCCCGGGTCCTAAGCTGCCTCCCCCCTCGCCACGTGCTGTTGGGGATCCTTGTAGTGACGGCCTGAGATACGTCACGCTGCCCTTGTTTTCCAGGCGTGCCCTGCTCTCGTGACCCCGGGGGCCATACTGCCCATTGGGTTTTTTCTTTTCTTTTCTTTTTGCTTTTTGGAGAGGGCAAGGCAGGGCAATTGGGGTTAAGTGATTTGCCCAAGGTCACACTACTGGTAAGTGTTAAGTGCCTGAGGGCGGATTTGAACTCAGGTCCTCCTGACTCCAGGGCCATGCTCTATTCACTGCACCACGTAGCCACCCGAGCCCATTGGGTTTTCTTGGAGTGGTTTGCCATTTTCTTCTCCAGCTCATTTTACAAATGAGGAAACTGAGGCAAACAGGATGAAGTGACTTGCCCAGGGTCACACAACTAGTAAATGGCTGAGGCTGGATTGGAACTCCAGTCTTTGAGACTCCAGGCCCAGCTCCATCCACTGAGCCATCTAGCTGCCTCTATGGGATATATAAACATTTCTGTATAAACTTGGTAATAACAATAATAGCTAACATTAGGTTTACAGTGCATTTGCAGATATTACAGTATTTAAAATAGTAACCGCACCTATCTCCCAGGGCTGTTGTGAGGGTCACCTGAGATCATGACTGCAAAGCCCTTAGCAGAATGCCTGGCACAGCCAGCTCTGTGTAAACGTTAGCTGTTGTTGTTTGATCCTCACCACAGCCCTGAAGGCAGGCACTCTTAGAATCCCCGTTTTGCAGAGGAGGAAAGTGAGGCATCCAGAGGTGGTGACTTGCCCAGAGTCAGGAACCTGGTTAAGAGACTGAGCGCAGGGGACTGGCTCCGGGTCCAGCTGCTTCATCACGGCCTGATGCAGCTGCCTGTTAATGATCGCTGTGCTGTCAGTAAGGGTTTAGGGTCCTAGAGGGCAGAAATTGCATTGTCCCCAGCAGCAGTGCCCTTCCCTGGACATCGTGGTGTAGGGAAGAGAGTATTGAATTGGGAATCAAGAGGCCTGGGTTCTGATTATTTGCTCTGTAGTTACCTTTAAGACTAGTGTTATTTTAACATCTTTCTAAATCATATGGGGAAACTATAATCCAGAGTTGAAATTTTCATATGACAATAAACACTCCTAGTCAGTGAACTTGTCACAGGTGAGGAATAATTATTGCTGGGTTTTATAGTTTGTCATTTACAAAACATTTACTATACTTCATCCTCTCTAAAAATAAGAACTCACAAGCCTACAAGATAAGGTAGAAAAATTACCAGGTGTGTTAGAAATGGTGGATATGGAAGGGTAACATTCAGGTAGAAATAATTCAATCTCTGCTTATAGGATGATGTTCTTCATTGTTAGGACTCAGGGTGCTAGGGGGTCACTGAAGACTTCCCCAAAGATTGTATTTAGCCCAGTATATTGCCCTCTCCAAAAACAAAAATCCAAATGTGATCATTCAGAAAGGAAGCCAAAATCAAATTTTTTTTGTGTATTACCTTTCAGAGCTTCTTATATATTACTATACCTTCATGCTGTGGTGGTTAAAATAATTTCAAGACATAGTTTCTGGGTAATTGTAAATTATTAATAAGGCCAGTACATTATTAATTTAAAAGAATGGTCATTTGGCTGTCTCTCTTAGACCAGACTCCTTATGGTGGTAGGCTCAGAGTTTATATGCCTTTTGAAGAGTAAGTATTCCCAAAGGGTGCCAATCAAGGCTGATTGAATAACAAAGTCTTGGAGTACATGACTTAGGTCTACCAAATCTTAGTCAAAGAGACATCAATTTCCGTATCACCTGTCTTGAAAGAAAAGGGAGAGTCAGCATTTTCCCCAGACCTGTCTGAGCAAATACAATGAACAGGAATACCCCCAATAGCCCAAACTTAGAATTTCTTTTACTGTCTGATTAGAATTTGGCCTGGGTAAATCTTTAAGAGAGATTTCACACACTGGTTGGTTTCTGGATGAGGAAGTAGAAAACGAGAAAAACCTATATACACAATAATTAGTTATTAAATACAAGAGAGAAATAGTCATTTCTCACATTACATTCAGCGAGCTAGTCACACTGGTTTTGGTGCTGTTCCTTCCCTGCAGCATGTCTTTGCTCAGGCAAGTCCCCTATACCAGGAATTAAAATTCCACTTTTCATTCCACCACTTACTAGCTGTGTGACCTTGGGCAAGTCATTTAATTTAAATAGAGTGAGTGTATTGAACTAAATGAAATCTGAGGTCTCTTCCAGTTTTAAGATGATTTTATTCCTGTCTCAGCTGAACAAAGGCCATTATAAAGCCTACAGAAATTGAGATTCTTCAGTCTAGAGAGATAAGCTAAAAGAGATGAGCTTAGAATCTGTAAAATTGTGACAGGTATAGACGTAATGACATAGACTTGAGTATAGTCATAGTGATGGAGTCACATCTAGTGTGTGTTTTCTTCCAGGTTGCAGATATCTTGTTTGAAACCGCTCAAAATGCTGGTATCAGTTTTGACTCCGTGTGTGGTGTGCCCTATACGGCTTTGCCTTTGGCAACAATCATCTGCTCAGCCAACCAAGTACCAATGCTCATTCGAAGGAAGGAGACAAAAGATTATGGTAAAAATTTACATCATCATCATAATAGCTAACATTTATATAGCATTAACTGGGTGCCAGTCGCTGTGCTTAGTGCTTTACAATTATTTATGCATAAGCATAAAATTTCAGGTTTGGGCCAATTCATACTAATTGTTTTCTCAGTGGTAACTATTATACTTAGCACCTAATAAGTGCTTAATAAGTGTCAAAATGAATTAAGTTGATTTTTGTTTTGGGACAAGTTACATTACCCCATGGGACATAGAAATTGTTTTCTTACACCGGCGTTTATTTTGAATACATTTCTGCAAATTATATTACTATTCTATAAGATTTTGTGATGATGTTGTAGTGAATTAAGAGAAAATAAATAAATGATTTGAATGGCTTGAAGAAAGAAGGGTAGTGTCATGTACAAAACCTGCTAACCTGTCAAATTTTCACTAGGCTTTCCTTCATTCTAGCTAAATTTGTTCTGGGATTTGAGAATGGTGTATCAGCAATGCCATATTCACAATGCCTATGGAAATTACAGATATGCTGATATAATTATCCATCACAAAATACATCATGCTTGCCATATGGGGGAATAAGCTAGAAAATTTATTAAAATACCAAAAGACTGAGTCCCAAAACCAGAAGGTGAAAGCCATCAGAGTAGTTATGAAATTGGCACAGGTAAATAAAGTAGAAAGCACCCACATTCTCAAGCCTTTAAAACAGAACAGGCTACCTCAGGCAAAGGTCTTCCTCTCCCCACTCACTGCAACCACCCAGCGTCCAGGAAGCCTGTTCCCAGCAGCTCCGGCCCCAGGCAGTCCTCAGCAGGAGTCCTTAGCAGAAATTCTGGCTGACTCAAAAATTGCTTCGCGCTGCCACCGCAGCTGCCTCTGCTGCTGCAGCCGCCGTCCCTGCCACTGCTAGCCACCACAGGAACTCTAGCTTGGCTTCTGCTTCCTCTTGCTCCGCCCCTTCCTGCTATGTCAGCAAGTCCAATGGGGCATGGAAGATCTTTAAATCCCATAACCCTTACAAATGGGAAAATGTCTTCTTGATCATCACTTGATGAGGATTAATATAACAGTATGGTCTACTGTTCTGTTTTGTTTAGCTGTTAGCAAATAATCTTGTGAAGCAGCATGAACTCCATCTAGACTTATAAGGGAGTATCTTTTCAGACCCATAATCCCTCGTATTTAGGAATCTGTACTTGCGGTCAGCTCACATCGGTCAAAAGTACTGATCAAAGGGTGACCATTCCATCTTCATACTGTTGTTCTAGTGTCACCAGCAAATTAATCTCTCTGAGCCTCAGGGTTTTTTTTTTAGTCTGCAAGCTGAGGATGATATTATTGTCACTGAATATCTTACGGTTTTTCATAAGAGATGAGAATTATATAAATGTTAGTATTGTTACTTCTAATGATAAGTTGCTCCTGATAATGAGGCAGGGACTTGTTGTTTATAATTAAAAGTCTGTATTAATAAAGGTCAGGTGTGCTGAAAAGAACCTGTAGACAAGTGCTCCAAAGCAAAATGTTTGGGATGATCTTGCTAAATAGTTGAAGTTAATTCAAGAAGGTGGAAAGAATAGAGAAAGAAAACAATGTCCTGTTGACATTCCACTCTTCAAAATGAAATAGGGGGAAGAGGGGAGGCAGAGAAACTCAACAAAAGTGTTAGTCACGGTTTCCCATTAAATGAAAATAAAGTAGTTCAGAAACAGTAGGAATCTGTTCAACCTTTACCAAAGTGTATTTCTTATGAACAAAATAAGATAGGCCTTTATTGGAGCTGACAAGCGATGGTCTGTGTTTTTGATCAAAGCCAATAGAGTCTTTTTTCTTTTCTAGGTACTAAACGTCTCATAGAAGGAACTATTAATCCAGGAGAAACCTGTTTGATCATTGAGGATGTGGTGACCAGTGGTTCTAGTGTCTGGGAAACTGTTGAGGTCCTTCGGAGAGAAGGTTTGAAAGTCACAGATGCCATTGTGCTGCTGGACAGAGAGCAGGGAGGCAAGGCCAAGTTGCAAGAACGGGGCATTCGCTTGCATTCTGTGTGTACCTTGTCAAAGATCCTGGAGGTGCTTGAGCAGCAAAAAAAGATTGATGCTGAGATGGTTGGGAAAGTGAAGAATTTTATTCAGGACAACATCTTTGTAGTTGGAGAGCAGAATGGTACTAAACCTGCAAGGGAAACTCTCAAAGAACTTAGCTTTGGCATGCGTGCGCAGCTCCCTGGAACCCATCCTATTGCCTCAAAACTTCTTAGGCTCATGGAAAAGAAGCAGACCAACTTATGTCTTTCTGCTGATGTTACTGAGGCCAAAGAGCTGTTGCATCTGGCAGCCACTCTTGGTCCTAGCATCTGTATGCTCAAAACCCATGTAGACATTCTGAATGACTTCAGTCTGGAGATCATGGAGGAGTTGAAAGCTCTAGCAGAATTGCATGAGTTCTTAATATTTGAAGACCGAAAATTTGCTGATATAGGAAACACAGTGAAAAAACAATATGAAGGTAAGAATTGAATTCCTTTTAAAAAAAAGTTACAAACATTTATTCTCTTCCCCACTGCTCACCTTCCCCTAGTGAACAGTTTTTTTTCTTCTTTTTTAAGCAATTGGGATTAAGTAACTTGCTCAAGGTTACACGGCCAGTTATTTTGTGTGGGTGTTAAGTATCTGAGGCCGGAACTGATCCCGGGTCTCCCGACTCCTGGGCTGGTGCTCTTACTCATTGCGACACTTAGCTGCCCCGTGAACAATTTTTTAAAAAGAAAACATTCACCACATCCAAAATTGTATGTCTCTTTCTGCACTTCACATCCATCACTTCCCTGGCAGGAGGTAAGCGGCATGCTGTGTTTTAGACCTCTGTTCTCGGGATTAATCAGTACATTAATCAGAGTTTGAAGGTTCTTCCAAGTTATTTTTCTTTATAGTGTTGTGGTCTTGTATGACTTGTCCTCCCACTTCTATCAGTCTTTCAAGTTTCCTCTGAAATTGTCCATTTTGTCATTCACTTCTTACAAAATTTTTTGGTTTTTCCCCAATTCTGGACATCGTCTTAGCTTATAGTTTTTGGCTACTAGGAGAGGAGTTGCTATAATTTTTTTTTTTTTTGCATTTGGGTCTTATTTTTCTTTGCTTTCTTTGGCATGTATACACACACGCATGCACACGTGCACGCACACGTGGTATAGTTGAGTCCAAAAAAATTCTCAATTTAGGAACTTTTTAAAAGTCTTGTTCCAAATTGCTTTCCAGAATGGTTAAACCAATTCACAGCTCTACCAGTAGCACATTATTAAAACTGTTTCCCTGCAATCTTTCCAGAATTTAACATATTTCTTTTCTGTCATTTTTGCTAATTTGATGGATGTGAGGTGGAACATCAGAGATACTTTAATTATAAATCATGTGGCAGTTGAGAGCTTGGATTCCTTTTTTAAAAAATTTTTGAAAGCTACCTATTCAAATTCTTTGACCATTTATCGATTGGGAAACAGGTAAGTCTTATAAATTTGAATGATTTCCTCATATCTTGGTTATGAGGCCTTTATCAGAAAAACTTGATGCAAAGATTTTTTTTCCCAATTAGCTATTTTCTCATTAATTTGAATTGCATTACATTTGTTTGTGTAAAAACCTGGATTTTATATAATCAAAAACATCCTTTTTATTTTGTGTGATCTTCTCTCTCATGTTTGGTTTTAAATTCTTTCTACATCCATAGATTTGAAAGGTAATTTCTTCTCTAATTTGCTTATGATTACCACCTTCGATGTCTAAGTCATGTATCTATTAAGGGTTTTTCTTGGTTATAAAGTGTGAGGTGTTGAACTAGATATAATTTCTGTCAAACTGTTTTTGGACCTCAACCTCCGCTTCTGACTTCCTTCCCACTTTTTTTCATTATTACCTTTAAGATTCTTGGTCTTAGGGGCGGCTAGGTGACACAGTGAATAGAGCACTGGCCCTGGAGTCAGGATGACCTGAGTTCAAATCTGGCCTCAGACACTTAACACTTACTAGCCAAGTAACCTTGGGCAAGTCACTTAACCCCAATTACCCTCCAAAAAGCAAAAAAAAAAAAAAAAAAAAAGATTCTTGGTCTTTTGTTCTTCCAATTAAATTTTGTTATTATTTTTCCCAGCTTTATAAAGTAATCTGTTGGTAGTTTTATTGGTGTAGCACTGAACAAGTTGATTAATTTAGGTTGTGTTGTCATTTTTATTATATTGGCTCAGCCAACTGAGCAATTAATATTTTTCTAGTTATCTTGGTCTGTCAGCATTTCTACAAAGTGTTTATAGTTCTGCAAAGGCTTTATATAGTTCCCAGGTGTGTCTTAGTAGATGTCCACTAAATATTTTATACCTAGAGGTATACCTATAATATTTTTATACCTGTAATTATTTTGAATGGAATTTGTCTTATTGCATTTCCTGCTGGGTGAGAATTGAATTGCAAAAGAGGCAAGCATGTGGTATTATTCTTTTTTGGATTTTTCAGGAGAGCAGTTTTTATACTGAAGTAGTTTTCCATGTCTCTGGGATTGTTGTGTTCACTATCAAATGCCAAGTTAAAAGTTGACTTAAAAAAATGTGACTTAAGCAGTTCTGTTTTGTTAGAGGCAGCTAGGTGGTCCAGTGGAGCTCTGGAGAGTCAGGAGCACTGGAGATCAAATCTGTCCTTAGATACTTAAGCTGAGTAGTGTGACACTGGGCAAATCACTTCGCCTCTCTGCCTCAGTTTCTTCCATTATAAAATGGGGACTGTAGTGTAATGCCATGCACGAGCAGCTTTCCAGAGGACTCCTACTGTGAACAGCTTTTAAGGTTCTGATTACACAGTATAGTGAACACTATTTATTCCATAACAAATCAAAGGAAAACATCCACCGAAAATCAAGGTACAGCATTCACAACATTACAACTTATCACAGAAAAAATCACAATATAACATTCACAACAGCTTATCATTAAAATGGTCACATAGTTTTCACCAAAGTGCTCACAATATTTAGAACAAAGAACAATCATCTGAAAGTACAATAGTCAGAGTCTTCCACTCATGGGGCAAGTAAGTTAACTTAATCAGTCACTTATCAATCAATTACTAAGTATCATTAATACACAAACCCTCCACCCCTGGGTCACTAGTAAACTGCAATTTCATCATTACTCAGTACCCATGGAGAGGTCTTTTCATCTTGACTTGGGGCCGGTTCTCAGATTCCCTGGATCCCCTTCCATGGCCCCAGATTCTACCTGGATTCACCAGACTGTCACCTGGGTTCAATGACAGACAGCTCCCAGTGCCTTGTCCAGCTCTCTGGGTAGGTCCTGCTCCACACTGAAGTTCACAGGGTCCAGTCCATCTCAAATCCTTCACAATTTCTGCTCCTGGGAATTCAAGGCTCAACCAAGCCACAAACAGACAAGGTTCCTGCATACTTCCTCAGTATTCTGCAGCTCTTTGAAAAATCAGAATCACCTTATCCAGTGCGGGGAGGGGGTCTTCAAATTCAAATTACATTACCATTACATATACTAACACCTGTTTACAGGTTTTGCAAGGATCAAATGAGGTAATACTTGTAAAGCACTTAGCTAATATTAACAGAAGTGCCCTGCTTGCTTTCAGTTGAGAAAGTGGTGTCACTACACTGCTCATCTTTAAAATAGAAGCCACCTGACCTGACCCCCTCCACAGATTTATGCCTCAGCTCTCTAAATATATTTTCAATCATTTAAAAAACATTAAATGACCAGAGTATTTTCCTCACTTTGTGGGGTGTGAGGTAGGAAGTGGGAGAACAGTTGAAGAAAATATGAAGCTTTGGGAATTGAGATAAGAGCCAAGGCTGGGAAGGACCAAATCTTTTAAGATGGTTGTTAAGCTCAGGAGGTAGTAAAGATTTGACAAACATGAAAATGATGATTTATTCTTTTCAATGATATTTTAGTGTCTGAGGGCTTTAAAAGTTATGAAAAAACACTACTTCATCCTAAACCTTGCTGGCTTCTCTTGATCAACTTCAAAAGCTGCTGTTGCATTCACTGGAAGCAGTTCTTCCAGTCTCCTAAAACCCCCTTTTTCATTCCTCACGCTACATTTATGGTTTTACTTGAGGTTTTACTTTACTTACATGTCTACCTTTATTTTCAGCTTGTTTCTGCTACAGAAAAGAATGAACTTGTTGTCATCTTAAGCTTCAGCTTATAAGAAAGATCAACTCTCAGTCCATGTTAGTGAAAAGCAGTTGCAAAACTGAGCCTGACTTCTTATTGTCTTTAAGCCATAAGCCAGTTACCCTAATGAAGTGTTAGCTTTTCAGTGACACCTTTAATGTGGAGACTTGGGTGCAATTACATTTGCAACAACTGAAAGCTCCCAGGAGTATCTGAATACTAAAGTGTTATTACAAAATTTCACATTTCTGTAGTTGTCTCTTGCTTGAACAAGTTTCAGGTGAGAGTAATCCTATCTATCACTTTCTCTTAGGTGGTGTTTTCAAAATAGCTTCTTGGGCAGATATAGTAAATGCCCATGTGGTGCCAGGCTCAGGAGTTGTGAAAGGCCTGAGTGGAGTGGGGATGCCAATGCAGCGCGGCTGCCTCCTGATTGCAGAGATGAGCTCCTCTGGGTCTTTGGCCACAGGTGACTACACGAAGGCAGCTGTAAGTGAGAGCTTTACAGACCACGAGGAGTGGGTGGGAAGAGAGAAACAAGAGGGAAACAAAACAAGGTTTTCCGTACTATCTGCACACAGGCCAAACCTTAGGAACACTTTTTGGGTTCTTTGTGGACTTATTACTTATCACATCCAGTTTCGGGTGACTTGGCCAAGATTGTGTAATGGGTAAAATCAGGAGACAGCGTGACATAATGGAAAGAAAGTCCTGGGCTTGGGGTCAGGAAAGTGTGTGCAGAGGCCACCTCTGCCTCTTGGAATTCTGGGACCACATTGGAAGTCATGTAACCACTTAATCTGTTTCCTCATCTGTAAAATAGAGATAACATCTGAAGTAAGTACTGCACAGAGATGTAGTGAGGCTCCAGTGAGATGATGCAAATCTTAAAATACTGTATAAATAGAAGTTGTTGCTGTTGTCACTAGAGACTCCTGATACTCACTCCCCCCCTTTTTTGTCTTGTCCTGTTTATATGCCAAACAGTTCTTCAGAAGTCTCCCTGAAGCCCTAGAAATTAGGACTGAATTTACTGAACCTGTAATAGCTATAGTTTTGCTTTTATATGAGACTTTTAAAGGTTTTTAAAGAACTTTAAATACATCATCTCATTTGAACCTCACAACAACTCTGAGATAGGTGCTGTCATTGTGCTTGTTTTATAGATGAGAAAATTAAGGTTTACAGGGGTTAGATGACTTGCTTCTGGTTACATGGCTAGTAAATGTAGATGATTCAAATAGTCCTTCCTGTCTCCAAGCACAGAATACACTATTCTGCATTTCCTTTAATATATATACAGTTTGCCTTTTTTCTCTAAGAATTGAGTTAACCAACAGTTGTCAATAATATCATTTTAACCACCTGACAAAAAGAACCAAACTTTGCCGTTGGTATGATTTTTTTTTTCCAAAACATTAATACTAAATTTATTTAATATATTGAATAATTTAACATTGTTATCAAATTTATATTTAAATACCTAATCCATCCTGCAAGTGTAAATGTTCCAGTCTTTGGAGAGTCCTTCAGATCCATGTCCAGAGTTCCTCTCCCACATGATTCATTTGAATCAATACATATTTATTTCACTGTTAGTTCTGGGAAAGCATTTTTTTTCTTGCAAGGTTTTCCTACCTTGTAATATTTTATGTCTTTAAAAGATTATAATATTACTTTCAGTCATAATTAGCAAATTCATATTAACATTTAACTTTTTTAGGGGACTGATATGAAACTTAATTTACGTGTAGCTCTGACTTTTCTGGCTGACTGTCAGTTGTAACAAATCTTGACATGCACTGTCAGGTTAATATATATAGTATCTAGATTTTAAATGACTGCTTTCAGGTGTTAGAGTTCTTAGAGTGTTTTGAGGCCATGCTTCACAGAGTCTTAGGACAGAATTGAAAGAAGACTAGACCAGACCTGCACAGCTTGGCAGTAGGTAAGGGCCACAGATAGGTTAGACTAGAGACATTGACAGTAGTTGGTTGCCATGGGTCATGTGACAAACAGGAGAGTCCTCGGTGGCAACTCTACATTTTTCACAGGCTGCCTGAAATCCTTTGGTGAGCTACAAGCAGCCCATAAGCCGTATGTTGTGCATGCCTGCTGTAAACCCACCTCTAAGATGACATGTTTTATACCCAGTAATTTACGTAATTGCAGTATGAAGTGAAATCCATAAGGTAGGGAGGTTTGAGACCAGAAAGTATGTTCCCATAAGTAAATGTCCTATAAACATGTTTTGTCTCTTATGTTTCACCAGGTGAAAATGGCTGAGGAACATTCAGAGTTTGTAATTGGTTTTATTTCTGGTTCAAGAGTGAGCAAGAAACCAGAATTTGTTCACTTGACTCCAGGTATCCAAATACAAGCTGGAGGTAAATACAGTCAGATCATCTTGTCTCTGTTGTACTTCTTAGCCCAGTGAACTATCATTTTTATCCAATAATTCATGTGGTAATTTGAGAGTGTTTTATTAGGTCAATATTAAAATACTTTGAAATGAAGTATTTTAGATTAGTAAATGCTTGTGAAATTTATAATGGGAAGGCTTATTTACCCTAATTCCTATAACCTTTCCCTCAAGGGTTTAAGGATTGTTTAAGTTGAGGGGAAGAGATAGGAAGTAGAGTTGGGGGAGCAGTGGTAGGGGTATTGATCAGTGTGCTTTCAGTGTAGAACACTCACATCACTAGCCATTTAAAATGAACACTCAGGATATCTGCCAGTGGGACGGCCGAATAGTGGAGGATTCTCATTTCATGTACATAACTACAGATGTGAACAAACACTTTTAAGGTTTGTTTGGTTCAGAAGATTACACAGCCAAAGTACATCAACCTAGGGGGAAAAAGGTCCAGAAAGGGAATTTTAATGAAGATGGAAGCACACATTAAAAAAATGAGTATTCTTTAGTCTGTGGAGTCAGATATTTATACTTTTTAGATGGTTCTAATAATCATGGGTGTGAATATTCCTTCCATGGGGGGTGCGTCATCAGGATCCACCAGTGGAGATCTTTTTTACATTTCAAGGGGTTATAATAATGGGCTTATGCCTATAAAACCAGAATTGAATAAATGAGAGAGTTCTTCATCAAATGTTAGGATTATTGAGGAGGGGTGAATTCCAAGAAATGTAAAGGAGGAAGTTTCACTTAATAATAACTACGTAGTAAACAAGTGATATGGAATTTTACCCTGAGAGATTGTATAGGTAGGAAATGAAATCTAAATAAATTCATGAATCAGTTTATACAAATTCATTATAAAACAGTTTAGCTCGTATGTCACCCCAGATTTCAGAAGAGAACCTCAGAAGGCTTATTGAATGTCCTGCCTAGGTAATTGTTATCTTAGCATTTGATGGCATTTTTTTTAAAGCCTCTGATTAACATTTTAAAAGACTTTTGTACAAATTTTTTTTAACTGATTTTTGTATCTGATCGGATGGAATTGGCTTTTGTTCACATGCCTACAGTGCTATTGGGTGCAGTTCATTCTGTCATTGTTAATCAAGGTCTGGTTACACTGACAAATACTGATTTTTATGTGTGTGTGCATGTTTGTTTATTTGAAAAGTAGTGTACACCATGGGGATTGTGACTTCTCTCCCTGAGGCAAGTCTCTACCCCTTTTTTGGTAGATTTTTCCTCATTTGTAAAATTGAAGGGCCTATGTTAGATACATTCTAAGGCCCTTAATTCTAGTTTGTTAACGGTTTATGGTATATATAAGGAATATTGGGAATATCTGAAAGATTTATTTGCAGGATAACTTAAGCAGAAAATAAATACAAAGGAATGAAACTGTTCAACAGGTTTTCCTTTGTACAAAAATGTTAAGGAAGATAAGTGTGTAAGAGGTTTGTTCTTTGTTGTTTGTATCAGTTCAGATATAAGCTATACTTTATCCCAAAATCTGGCTTATAAAAATCCTGGAAAGTGTATAGTGAAGTGGTATTTTTCTTTGAATACCCATATCTTTCTCTGTCCCTCCCACCATCCTTTTCAGAGTGGTTTCATTTTGCATTTAGTCAGGCAGAATATATAGTACAGCATAAGAGAATGGGAATCGAATGGCCATTTTAGCTCGTCATAAGAAGATAAATAATATCCTTATTTTTCCCCCCACAGGGGATAATCTTGGCCAGCAGTATAACAGCCCACAAGAAGCCATTGGCAAACGAGGTTCCGACATCATCATTGTGGGCCGTGGCATATTAACAGCCTCCAGTCATCTAGAAGCAGCTGAAATGTACAGAAAAGCTGCCTGGGAAGCTTACTTGACTAGACTTGGTGTTTGAGTCTCTGAAAAACACTTCTTTATTTCTTAAAACATTTCTACTCAGATTCTTTGACCTTACATTGACCATACCACAGAATCAAAGTTGCAGAGACTAAGGAAGCTGCCAGGCACTTCAGAATTTAATGACTCAGAGACACTCCATGGTAATAAATGCTTTCTAGAACATGGTTTTCTTGTGACTAACGTTTTCTAGGGTGGCCACAGAATCTGTTCCAACTGCTTTTTATTAACAGAGAAGTTATCTTCCTAAAAATAAGAGTCTAATATGTCTCCCTAAAATAATAATGATCTCCCTAAATATAAATAAAAGAGTTAAAAGGTTTAGATGGTCATCATCACCCTTTTATACTTGGATATGTGTATTTTTGTAGAAGAGGTACTTTGATTCATTCCCCTTTAAAAGACAATGTTAATGTTGATGCCTTTTTTTTTTAATATAAAGGATACTTCTCAATCACCTCCCTTGTCATAAAGAATTATAGTTAAGTAGAACAAACTTCACTGACCATTTTACACATCAGTGCTACCACTTACTACTAAGAAAAAAGAAGTACATTTCACTCAGTTATCCCGGAGTCAAAATTGGTCATTTTGTTGAGCAGAGTTTTAATGCCTTTTGTTATTTTCCTTCACATTGTTATTGTATAAATCGTGCTTTTTGCTATACATACTCTGCATTCATTCTTAACAGTCTGTGGGATCCCTTCCTCTTATTTTTGGCCTTGGATTATGTCCCCAATAGTGGTATTCTTAGGTCAGAGAATGTGGACAATTAAGTGACTTTGAAGAGTCACTTTTCTTTTTCCAAATATGTGGTGAAACAACTGCTTGTTAATAGCAGTGGATTAAAGTTCAACATAATGATTTTCTTTCTTGACCCTGGGTTGGGAGGGTACATTTTACCTCCCATTTTATAATCCACCTTTCAATGAAGAGCTTCCTTTTAAATTATGGCTTTATCAGGAGGAAAGTCAGTATCCTATAATCCATAAAAATAATTTGCTGGCTCTCTAGGAGCAATACCTAACCCTTCCTTCCTCCAAGCAGGTTAGCTACTTTTACCTTGAAAGGTATTGAGACATTCCTCAAATATATGGTTGACTCGGAGGACTTGATGTCACTGCCTTATTACCTGGGTACAAAGTATCCACAAGGAGCATGGGAACTCTCAGATGATTGACTGGTGGATTACAATTGGAACTTTGTTAGGCTGAATCAACTCAAGGGGTTCTCAACATCTATCTTTGTTAAATACCCCCGCTTAGGCTAAATAAATCTTTTTTTGCCAACTGTTGAATGACCTATGAGTATCTCACTTTGTTCCAATATCACATATAACCTTCTGGGGGATTAGTCTGAGCCCAGCCCATGTCACTGGTGAACCCTTTTGAAATATGTAATCATCTCATTTGGTTTGAATGGGAAGTTTCTAAGCTCTCCAGTTCACAAAGCAGGATTGATCCTTTTGTCTCTGGTGTTATTTGCTAAGAGAAGTGTCCTTGGAGGAAGTGTGCTCGAGGTGTGGCGCCTTTTCTGCTGCTTGGAAGAAATGAACTGCTTGCTGCCCTCCTTTAGGGCAGCATAGACAAGTTTTCCCTGATCCCCAGATCTTATCCTTGTACTGATCCGTGACCCACTGGCCTGAGCCAGACAGGCAATGCTCATGTGACTCAGGTTTCCAATCAAGATTAAAATGCTTTTCATCACAGAATAGCTATGAGAAAGTGTAGTTGTATGGAATCAGGTTATTCTAGTAAGAAATCTGCCACCATTGTGTGCTCCCATGGTCACTAGCACAGTTCCCATGTTTGGCTTCGCCCTAAGACCAAGAATAGGCACATTCAGCACTGTTGCCTGTGGTTGGGGAATGGGGACCACATGGATGAACGAACCATTTGGGCAAATACGGAATTTAATGGCAAAATAAGCTTGTTTGAAATGGGGCAATTAGGACAGTACAGAAAAAGGACCTGACAGACCAACCTCCTACACTTAGAATAACTTGTGGGATTTGGTTCTTGTAAGGGTAGGAGGACTGTCTTTTAAGCCTTTATAAATTCCTGTCTTTTGGTTCTACATCACCTACATTTCCTTCTGTCAGTCCCCCCTCCCAAAGAGCCATGCCACATAGAGAAAATGGAAGAGAAGGGACAAAGCAAAATTGAAAACATCAAAAAATAAAATCTTGACTATCTGCTATATCCCACTCCCTCCTCTCTCACTCTTGCAAAGGAATGGAGAGAGATGTCTTCACAACACTTAACAGGTCGTTCATAATGGGATTAATCAAGTGCTTTACAGAAAGGCCTGTACCCTTGCCTGTTTCTTGTCACTAAAAACCCAGTATGGGCCTGGAAGAACAGTAAATACTTAAAAATCTGCCTGTAGGGGGAGAGGCAGAAGAGGGTGAGGTAAGAAAACTAAATCAGGAGCCAGAATGCAGAAAGATAAGCAGACCAGGGCTTCCTACACCTAATTAGCTAGAGACAGGAATCAGCAAAGTGTATGTTACAGTAAAGGGAATCACAAGATCCCATTTATGACCAGTGTGGCTTTTGGAAAGTCACTTCTCTGGGGTCTAATTTATCTTTTATAATATGAGCAAGTTGTTTTGCATAATCTGTAAGGTCCTTTATCAATCCTACAAATAAATCTATGAGTGATCAGAGATAAGAAGTAGGAGTGGGTTTGGAGGAAACTTCAACCCATTCTGTCCTAACAAGGCTTCAAATACAAGTTAGCTATTCTCTTCATGACCTAGTTCAACTTTCTTTCTCAAGATGGCTCCAAATAACACATTGATTACTGCCCCCCAACCCAGTACTAGGCCTAGAGAAACAGTAGGTTTATTTAGGCCTGGACACCAGCTAGATAAATCGGTGGGTATATCAGGAGTAAGCATACTATCCAATGAGGTCAATAGACTAGGAAAATCATCAGAAATCAAATCCAATTGAGGCGATTTTAAAGTCATTCCAAATCCCTCTTCTTAAAACAATGACCCTGACCTCACATTCCAGTCTTGAGCTGCCTGGGCAGGGGCAGAGGCACTTAGCTCCTCAGCTGTCACTGGGCACCAGTCAATCACAGCTAGTTTCCTCCATGTCATCGAAGCTGCCTCTGCTATTTAACCAAGTAGCAAATCTCTTCCTCAGTTAAATGCTCATTTAGATTCAGACCTCTCAGGCTATGCTTTAGGGTTACAGTTAACACTTGCAGAATGAGTTCAGAGACCTCTAGGACCCCATATTTTGGTCCCAGCACTGCCTAGTAGGACGCTTTGTCACTTCATAACGAGTGTCTAAAACTGACTCCTATGTGGGTTAAAGTGAATGATTTTCTCTTATCTCTTCCCTAGCTATGTGTTCCCATACCCCGTATGTGTCTTTTGAGACTTGTAATAAACACGCATCCCTCTTGGTTGGTCTTGCTACTCCCATGATACCTTGTCACATAATATTCATGGACCCAAACACCAATGATGAGGGGGAGGGCACAAACAGCCAGTCCTCTACTGGCACTCCTCCCATTACAGCAAAGTCCTTATCCCCCATATATATAATGCTTTTAATTGCTATAGTCTCTCCCTTAGGAATAAATTCTTAGTATGTTATCGTAGAGGGAGGAAGGGAAGTATCAGATCTCTGTACCTAAAGACTCAAGTTGGCTAGGTACAAACCAGATTAGATACTTTAAGCCAAAGACTAAAAATCATTAAGGGTTAGAGGAATCCCTGAGTCAGATAAGGTACTGCATACAGATAAGATACTGGGTACCCGTGGTTCTCAGCAGGGTTCAGACCTAAGGTAGCCCAGCCTGCAAGCATGGACAAGTGGATGAGAGCACTGAAGTCAGAGGACTCATTCCCTAGAGCAGAAGGCTAATGTCTCAAATCACTGACCCTTGGAGCAGTATTATTTAATAAGATGAAGTATCAAATTGCTGACCTGTTGTTTATAGTATGAACTATTTTAAATAAGATATTTCCTAATAGGTTTAAAGAACAATTTGAGTATAGAAAACATGGAGAAACTGGAAATGTTTTAATTAATGGGATGTTACCCCCCCCCCCCCTTCATGCTACAAAATTGGTTTTTCCATTCAAACAGTTCAGCATAAAAATGAGGCTCCATTCTTTAATAGTAATTGATCACTAGGAACTTTCTCTGTGTTCTTGGGTAAAGAAAACTTAATCCTCCCCATGGGGTAGAACAAAGTCTAGCTATTAGGTTGTCTTGCCCACTAAAAACCAGGAGCCACATTTGGCAGTGGTCTCATAGGTAAAGGGAGAAGCCCTGTTTCAGTGACATAGATAATGGCATCCAAAAAGTTTGCAACCTGCTGGAAATTCCATGCTGGGAGCCTGCAGTAGTAATGGAATTTAAAGATTCCCCCTGCATTGGCTTGGTCTTCGGGTTGTGTTAAAACCCAGAGCTTGTGAATCCCACTTGTGGGATGGACTTGTTGACGTGAAAAGAGAGTGCTGAACTGGGAGGAGCTGGTGCCTTGGAATTGGAGAGGCACAAGCAGAGGAAGAGAGGCAGAAGAATTTTTGGAAGCATCATCGTGGAGGCAGAGAGGGAGAGAGAGAGGATTGCTGAGGGCCAGTTCGAGCTGCCCAGAACTTTTAAGAGCTGCCAACGACTGGGGAGACATGGCTGTGATGCCAGTATTTTGTCTGTCTCTTTTGATGTTCTTTTCCCAGATTTGTCCACTGGTAAAGGACAGTGCTGTTGTTGCAGAGGTCCTGGACGTTGCTGTTGGTTCAGAAGCCCTGAAGCATTTTCTTGTATGTATGTTTACAGAAATCCTGGAAGACAGTCTTGCTGATGTTTTCAGGGGCCCTAGGACTGTTCTGCAGACAGAGAATGAATTAATGAGGACACTGGCAATGTATCTTGTGGCCTTGTTAAGCTTTGTCTCCCCAGGAATAGAGATTGCTGAGAACTTGTGTGGGGTCAAGATGAAGAAAAGACCTCTCTTTGGGTATTAAATGCTGTGATGATATCTTAACCTTGTTGTAACTCAGGGGTAGATGGCCTTTGTGCTTACTCTACAGCCCCTTTTGAGAAGGTGCTTGGGGTTAACTGATAATTGTAATTCAGTTGTGATCCAGGGGTGAGAGAAACTTTTGACTTTTTTGTGTTCTGTGACTGACTAAATGAATATACTTTGTTTATGATTGGGAACTAATCTCCATTTGAGAAGTCAGTCTTTGGGGTTGACTAAATGAATGTACTTCCCAGGGGTGGAATAGTACTTGGAAATTATTGAATTACACTTGGTGAATGCTGTATTTTGATTTTCTCTGTTCTTCATTTGTCACTGAATAAAATGGAGGGCTGCTATGCTGGTATTTTGAACCTTGGAAGTTGCCTTTGCTTGGCATTACAGAGCCTTATTCCTATGGCTGGAATTTGATGCTTACTTAAAAGCACGTCCCCCTGGGATCTTGGATTAGAGCCAAACTGAGCCTTAGAAGTGACTGGGTCTAACCTCCTCATTTTATGGATTTGGAAATGTATTCAGAGAAGTTTAAGCATCTGCCCAAGCTCACAGGTCTAGTAACAGGTAGAATCAGGAATTGAACTCAGGTCCTCTAACTTCAAAATTCCAGCACATTTTCCACTGTACCATGGGAAAGGCAAACATCACCCCATTTAGTACCCCAGTCACCAGTACATAAACTGCACATCCAACAGAGTCACCCAGCACTTGCCTTGGATTCTCCAAGGTTAGCCATTAGGGTTAGTCTGGCACTATCCCCTGCCAGGTAAAAAAATTTCCCTTTTATGGTCTGGGAATGTAGTAACCAGAACAGTGGTTCCCTCCTATGCCTCTGTTCTGAAGCCAAGCCCAGAACCCCAGTTCTGGACCTCTGGTTATACCAGGGAGAAAGGTGACTGATTAAAAAGGGTCTCTGGGCAGGTCTCAAAAGTTTTACTAAATACCTATGGGTTTAGATGCTAAATTAGCATTTGCTATTGATACAAAGACATTAAACAGTCCTTGCCCTCTAGAAGCTTACATTCTACCAGAGGGGATGAGCAGGTGCACAAACCAGTCCACACTGAATATATGCACAATCACTTCATTAAGGGTGGAGGGAAGGGTGGGGAATACGGAGCTGGCATTTGAGTTGAGCCTTCAAAGGAGATAAGCGTTCTTGAAGGGAGAGCATGCTAGGCATCAAAGACAGTTTGGACAAATGCATGAAGGCTGGAAATTGGCTGTCATGTACTAGGAACAAAAAAGTGGTCAAGTCTGATGGGAACATATGAAGGGCAGTGATATGAAAGTAGTCTGGAAAGACCACTGGACTCATTGTAGGGGGCTTTAAATGTGATGCTGAGAAGGTTGTCTTCTATCGGAGCAGCAGTATGGCACCATTGAAGTTTCTTTTGCTAAGGAGTGACCGAGTCAGGCCTGTGCTTTAGAAGCTTCAATCTGGGATCTGTGTGGACAATAGATTGGAGAGGGGAAAGGCTTGAGGAAGGGAGACCTTAGGAGGCTCTTGCAATAGCCCAAAGAAGAGGTGATGAAGACTGGAGCTATAGGAGTGGCTATGTGAACAGAGAGAAGGGGGCAGATACTGTAGAGGGCCAGGGAGATGACAAAGATTCTCTGTCACACCCACAAGTGCCAACACTAGAAGAGAAACAGTGGAGTCCACACTAGAGTTCCCTATTTCTTTGTTTTCCATGAGACTCATCTGCTAACTTCTAGGAGTTAAGGGCTCATTTTGCTGCTTGTACAGGTGAGTTCAGTCAAGAGAAGGGGCTGCAAGAGCTTTGGTGCATTGGAATTCTTAGCCCAATGCTGAGAATAAGAACTTACTGTTCCCATTTAAAATAACAAGTGCCATTTAGCAATCTTTATTAAAATCAGCATAAAACACTACAAAGATAACCCATCCCTCCCATGTCCCAAATTAAAACTCCCAGATGGGCTCACTTTTCCTAGGGGAATACATCTCCAAGAAAATCCTCAGCTTCTCAGGAAGTGGCTGACAGCATGTATGGGCGAGAAAGATCACAACACAAAGGCCATGCATGGTTATAGCATTTTATTTTGACTGTAAATTCCCTAACTAGAAACTTGGGAATAGGGGATATGGCAGTCACTGCCTCCAGCAAGTAGGGAAGAGACTTTTGTATCCCTTTCATGATGGTTCCTGTACTCCTAGGGCCGCAGGCAAAGAGCTGTATGGAACAGTTAGAACTAAAAAACATAAGACTTTCCTTCCCTTTCTTGCCCCCCCCCTTCTTTGAAATTGAGTTTCCTTATCTCACCCAGGGAACAGTTAGTACTAGAAAAGACCTTAGAGTTCCCATTCTCTCTCTCCCTTTCCCTCCTTTTCCTCCTCCCTCTTCTCTCCCCCATCCCTTTTTTCCTTTCCTATCCTTTTCTCTCCTCCTTTGTCTCCTCTCTGTCTTCTCTTTTTCTCCTCCTCTCTCCCTCCCTTCCCTCCTATTCTCTCTCCTTTGTCTGTCTCTCTCTCCTTCCCTTTCTCCTCTTCCTCTTTTTCCCCCCTCCCCCTCCGCAGGCTGGAAGCCCAGTGGTCACTTGTACAACCCAATCCTTTTACTGATGGATACAGAAGTTTGGCCCAGCTTCTGTTTCCCACCTGGGCTATATTTCCCCATCTCCTCAGGCACAGGCATCCCAAATGGCCCCTGGTAATCAGGGGGCTCACCTTGTTGGTGATGGACTTAGTGAGTTAGCTTTAACCCCAAGGCAGCTCAGAATTCCCACATTCTAAGTGATCTACCAGCTTCTGTTGCTATCTTCCTGGTAGCAGAGACAACAGGCATGGGCCATTACACTTGGCTCACTCTGCCTCATTCGACTAGGCTACTGAACTGAGACCCAGGGAGGGACTTAGTAGTAAAGCACTGGTTCAGTCTCCTAATTCTATAATGTGCTTTTTTTTTTTTAAACCTTCACTACCTTGGTTTTGGAAATAGGCCCCCCAAAGGAAATGTCAACTTTGCAAGAAGGTGCTGGAGGTCGGGGCGGCCAGGTAGCACAGTGAGTAAGAGCATCGGCTCCAGTGTTAAGAAGACCTGGAGATCGAATCCTGGGCTCAGACACTTAGCACCCACCCAGAAACACCTGGCCGTGTAACCTTGAGCAAGTTACTTAACCCCTATTGCTTAAAAAAAAAAAAAAGAAGGTGCTGGAGGTGATGTTGATTATTTCATAAAATAGCTATATTCAAGGGACTGTTGAACTATATATAGGGCCTTAACACTATATTCATAGACATTTCAGAGTTCCTCCTCCCATTTAGATGAGAAAACTGGGGTATACAGAGATTTAGTGATTTCACATAGCTAGTATGTAAGGTGGGATATGAACCCAGGCCATCATGACTCCAAGTCTAGTACCCTGTCCACTGCCTGAAGGAGTCAAATTAAAATGTGGAGCCAGATTAAAATGTAATTGGGAAGTAATAATAAAACAAATAAAAATACATAGATAACGTTAATTTGTGGTTTTCTAACTCAATATACAGCTGAAGGAATATATTTCTATTCTATTTGAGTTTGACACCATGCTGCCTTTCTAACAATAGATATTTGTTGAATTCAATTAATTTTGAAGATATGAATGCCCAACAGCCCTGGAAGAAAAACAGATTTCCAGAGGTTCAGTTCTGGCTTAAATTTGTTCATCTTTAGCAATTTTCCGTGTCCAATGTTTGTTCTTCACACAGAGGAAAAAAAACCACACATGCATTACTTTTAGGATCAAGATCGAAAGACCATTTAGCAGGAGTGCCCAGAAGAGGGCAGCATGACACTTAAGCACAGCTTAAAAATACTGTACATCTGTAACTTATTATAAACAAAAGTGGCCAGAGCACGATGGAATGTCAGACCTCGGGAAGGGGAGGGACATTGGTAGCCCTCTAGTACAACCTCCTCATTTTATGGATGTGGAAGAAGAAGCCCAGAGAGAAACAAAGTGACATGCCCATGGTCCCATGACTATAATCAATGTCAAAGCCAGATCGAACCCATGCCAGGGCTCTTGGCTCGGGGTCCAGGGCTCCTTTCACCACCATCTTCACTTCTCAGCAGTGACTAGCCTTAATTTTCAACAGCTGGAGGGGAGTTATGAAAGAAAGAGTGAAACATCAGTTGTCTTTGAAAAATGTGCATCTTTTTTAAAGCTTCCTGGACATGATGGTGTTATAGAATGGAAAATGCACTGGGCTGGGTTTCAGTTCTGGTTCCTTCCTAATAATAACTAGCATTTATATACTGCTATAAGACTTATAAATATTATCTTTATTATATATTGTCTGTTATAATTATTACATATCTTTATTTTAATTATTATAAATATTATTAAACAACTCTGAGAGGTAAGTTGCAATTATGCCCTGTTATTACAGCAGGTAGGGGTTAAATGACTTGCTTAGGGTCACACAGTTAGGAAATGTTGGAGGCTGGATTTGAATTCCAGTCTTCCTAACTCCAGGTTCATCACTCTATCCATTAAGCCAGGCAGCTGCACCACAATCCTTTTCTGGGTCTCAGTTTACATATCTATAAAACTGGGCAGAGGTGGGGTGGGGGGCTTATTTATTGATCTCTCTGAGCTAACATTCCGCATCACATTCCCTCTCTGGGTCTCAGCTGACTCATCTTTAAAATTTGGGATGCAGGGGTCTCAATTAGTTAATCTCTCCAAGCTAACATTTTATGGGTCTATGAAATAAAATTCTGAAATGTTTCATTCGTGCCTTTGATGTACCCATAACTAAACAGGCAAAATAGTATTTTTTTCTGGGGTAATTAGGTGGTGCAATGGATAGAGCACCAGGCCTGAAGTCAGGAAGATTAAGTTTCCTGAGTTCAAATCCAACCTCAGCTGTGTGACCCTGGGCAAGTCACTTCACCCTGTGTGCCTCAGTTTCCTCTTCTGTAAAATGAGCTGGAGAGGAAAATGGTAAAACATTCCAGAATATTTGCCAAGAAAACCCCCAATGGGGTTAGAAAGAATCGAAAATGACTGAACTGAGTGAACAACAAAAAAATCCTTCTCAAACCAATACATAATTATGATCAAATCAGAAGGTCCTGGGATCCCTCCCCCTAACTATTGCCAGGGCTCTACTTACCTCTACAGAATATTGTGGAAATGGCCATTCTCTAGATTGCTTTGACTTCCCAGCATTTGGTTAAGGAGTCAAACTTCTAATTCACCATTTAACTTCTGGTGTGGGTGGGATAAAGGAAATGCCAAAGCAGATGTTTACTTAGTGAGAGAGAGAGGGGGGGGCATCCATTGTTACAATTTCACTAAGACAGAGGTGTCAAACACACTGAGTAAGGGCCCAAACCAGATTAAAATATAATAATGAATAAAGCACCAGCCCTGGAGTCAGGAGGACCTGAGTTCAAATCCAGCCTCAGACACAAAACAAAAACTAGCTGTGTGACCTTGGGCAAGTCACTTAACCCCAATTACCCTCCAAAAAGCAGCAACAACAACAAAAAAAATGTAATTGGAAAGTATTTTAACAACATAAATTTAAAAAATGCAAAAGAACACAGACTACATTATTCAGTCAATAGGCAGCCCCCTTGTGTACACATTAGTAGTGGTTAGTTTCTATCTGAGTTGGACACCCCTGTACTGTCAGATTTCAGTGTTTTCAAGATGAATTGAGGAATTTGGTCCAAAGTTGAAGACATATGTTATATCTGAGGATATGACATTTGAAATTTGAAGGGATTCTGGGGAAAAAGACTTAGAGTATAGCATCCTTAGAAAGACAGCATGAAAGAGACCAAGAAAGAACACATCCACAAAGCATAGCAGAAGCCCAGAGTTAAGAGGACTGAGTTTTGCCACTAATTAGTTGTGTTACCTTGGGCATGTCACTTCTCTTTTCTGGCTCTCAGTTTCTTCAGTAACAAAAACATATTTATTATTGCCCATTAAACTCAATGGACACTGTGGTTACAAAGATTTTTAAAACAGTATAGACCATGAGAGGGTTGGACTCAGTCAGGGAAGGGGTTCTTTGTGTCATGGATCCCTCTGCCAGTCTGGTGAAGCTTATGGACCCCAGTCAATATTATGATTGAAGGAAATGCTAAATTTAGTGGGAGGTTAATAAAAATAAAGATGCATTTTTTTTTCTCATTCAAGTTCCTGGAATCACCCTCTCCCCTCCCAACCCCTTGTATTAGATCAATCAATCAACCATTTTGTTAAGGGTCTATACCAGAGGTGAGGAACCTGCAACCTTGAGGCTATATATGGTCCTCTAAGTCCTCAAGTGCAGCCCTTTGACTGAATCCAAACTTCGCAGAACAAATCTTTTTATTAAGGGGACCTATTGAGGACCTAGAGGGCCACATGTGACCTCAAGGCCACAGATTCCCCACCCCTGGTACATGATGCTTGCTGGGGATACAAAGACAAAACAGGAAACAGTTTCTGCCTTCAAGGACCTTATATTCAGATGGGGTTCAGGGTGCAGGCAACATGTAGATGATCTCTTAGGTCCTTCCCAGCTCTGGCATTCTGTGCGTTTAAGGGGACATCAATATGGAAGGACTTATAGGTCTTGATGATGCTAAGGTGAGTGGGGAAGGTAGGGAAGAAAAGAGAAAATAACGCATCCAGCAAAGTGTTTAAGAAAATAACAGGGGGCGGCCAGGTAGCACAGCAAGTAAGAGCATCGGCTCCAGTGTTGAGAAGACCTGGAGATCAAATCCCGGACTCAGACACTTGGCACCCACCCAGAAACACCCGGCCGTGTAACCTTGAGCAAGTTACTTAACCCCAATTGCTTAGGGGCGGCCAGGTGGCTCAGTGAGTAAGAGCACCGGCTCCAGTGTCGGGATGACCTGGATCAAATCCGGGTTCAGATACTCAGCATCACACCCAGAAATAACTGGCCATGTAACCTTGAGCAAGTTACTTAACCCCGATTGCTTAAAAAAAAAAAAAGAAAATAACAGCATTTAGTCCTGGGAAAGGAGTGAGCAATGGGCAAAACGCAGATGCCATTGGCAACCACTCAATTTCTATTTTGCTTGCAATATCTGTTCCAACCCCACCCACACAAAAGAAGAGCATGGATGCCAGGACCAAGCTTGGTAGATCAGGACAGATCACGTTGAACTTAGCAGAGACTCCAGCAAGGCATCAGCCCTCATTACAACCTCTCCGTACCTTCAATCCCATCTCAGAAAGTGGCACACAAATCCAATTTCTTTTTGGTTTTAATATTTAATCCCTGGAGACATTCCCCTCCTTTTCATCACCAAAGTACCAAACGTAGAGGGGGAAAAAAGAGGATTTGAGTATTTGATTTCTACTCCCTTATAGAAGCCAAGTATCAAAGCATTTTTACCAACAGGATTGGTGCACAGCCAACAGGGAGGGAGGAGTGATCAGGGCAAAACCATAAATGCTCGGTAATTTTTTTTTTTTAATATAAAAACGACCAACTCTAAGACATCCAGACTTCTTGACTCCATTGTTGGTTATACTCACACACAATTGGTTCCAAACAACCTTCCCTTCTGCCCTGGAAGGTATCAGGGTAGACTTCCTTCGAGTCAGATGATTCTTTCTAAAGTTCAGGTCACTTAGCAAACTGGAAAAAGCAAGGAGGTGCCAAGGTCCTCCAGCATCCTCCATCCCTTCCCTTCCCCTCCTCCCCCCTTCACATACCTCTTCTGGGCCCAGGTAGGTAGGTGGCAAGTCTGGCCTGGCTCCAGCCTGTGCAAAGGATGGCATAACCAGGCACCCCTTCCTACCCATACAAAAGGCTTCTAGTCCAAGCCCACTTTAAAGGACTGTTCATCATTTCCTACTTAGGGAGCAGTAATACAGTCAAGCACTTGTCTACGGCATTCCAGTCTTGGAAATTTTTTCCAAAAAAAAAAAGAAAGTCCCCCCAATCCCTCTTCAGAACAACAACATCAGTCCACGGTACCATTGTAGGATTTGTTGAGCTTGTTAAAGGTGAAATCCACAGTGTGGGTAGATATTGGCTTTCTATAGAGAGGGTTGGAAGCCTAGACAAATAAAGGACAAGCATTAAGGAAACTCATCAGAATTTAAACCTCTAGGAAGCTCACATTGAGGAGGGCTATTTATCATAACAGTCCAGTCAACAATTATTTAATTAACCCTTACTCTGCAATCAGCACTGGGTATTGTCCCTACCTTCCAAGAGCTGGAAGAGGGAGAGTTTTTAGAGATTAGGATAGGGATAAGATCTGATTTGGGAAGTCTCTGTTGAAGAGACTCCCTCTATCAATGAAGGTCAGCACCTGTTTTGAAACTCAGAGCCTTAGAGAGATGCCTGGGACACTGAGAATTTAAGTGACTCGCTTGGGACACACAGATCTGTCAGAGGTGGGGGACTTGAACTCAGGTCCTCCTGGCTCCAAGGCTAGCACCCTCTATACCATGCCGTCTCTCTCAGAGATGATGAACACACATAAAACGATTAGAACTCAGTAAGATATCAAAGGTAATAATAGCTAACATTTACATAGCACTTTTAAGGTTGCAAAGCACTACGTGCCATCATAATCCTCCTTTTAAAGAAAAAGAAACTGAGTCTGAATGGCATTAAGTGACTTGCAAAGGCCACACAGCTACTAAGTGGGTGAGGCTGGATTTGAACCCAGCTCTCCCATCACTGTACATGCTAAAGCTGCCTCACTTATTGCTGCGTGCTACCTTTAGGTAACAGGCTAGGCAGATGATCAGTGCTTTACCCACAATTTGATGATCTTGTTCCCTTGCCACCCACCTCACTCCCATCATTTAAACAGTTTCTGAACACCCCCTACTGTCCCCTGCAGTCTTTCTGGATCAATTACAAGAGATCAGCTGGCTTTCCTATGCCTGGCATTTGTAAATGTCTTCCACTCTCCCCCAAATCATACATTTATGCTTCTGCTCCACTTCTCCCCAAATTTCTCCCCATCCTACCCAGCGACATTCAAATCCATGCTTTAAGACCCAGATCAGGATTCACACATCTATGAATCTTCTTTTGCTAACCTCCCATCTGACCCACCAATGCTTTGTTTTGGGTCCTTCAGTACATGCCTGGAGTGTGTATGTGTGTGTGTGTGTGTGGGGGTGCTTTTATGCCTTTTAGCCTTCATATTTATGAATATGCAATTTTATTCATTTTTAAGTTCATCTCATGAATGCCTATTTTGTGTCTTCTACTAAGTAGGGCAGGGGCAGATAGGTGGTGAAGTGTATAGAGCACTGGGCTGAGAATCAAGAACACTCATCTTCATGAGTTCAAATCCAGTCTCAGACACTTACTAGCTGTGTGACCCTGGGTAAGTCGCTTTACTCTGTTTGCCTCAGTTTTCTCATGTGTAAAAATGGACTGCAGAAAGGAATGGCAAACCACTCCAATATCTCTGCCGAGAAAACCCCAAATGAGGTCATGGAAAGTCAAATAAGACTGAAAACAACTCAACAACTAAATAGGCCAAATTCCTTGAGCAAAAACATAGTATTTACCATTCCTACTATGCTCTGCCAGTGCCTGAGCCAGCATTATACATATATTAACAATAGCTAACACGGCAAAGTACCACATATATGTAAGTGTGTAGAAAAACATACAGAATTATATGTAATGTGTCTCTGTGTGTGTATATACATATATACACATGTATGTGTAGATGTATATGTGTATATATGTATGGGCATATATCTGTGTGTGTGTGTGTGTGTGTGTATATATATATATATATATACATAAATTTCATTTGATCTTCACAATAAGCCGGGGAGATATTAATATGCCCATTTTACAGATGAGGAAACTAAGGTCAGGAGAAGTTATGTGACTTGCCCAGGGTTACATAGCTAAGTAGATATCTAAGGCAAGATTTAAGCTTGAGTATATCTAATGTCAAATCTAGGGCTCCATCCATCATACCATCTAGCTGCCCACCACAGGGGGTCCTAAGTCATTCTACCTTGACCAGATGCTCCATAACGTCAGCTTTCCATTTCGTTTGTTGTCACTGTGCCCTCTTTGTGGTCACCAACTTTTGATTGTTTTCTGTCTCAGGCAAGAGTCCCATCACACATCCCCTTCCCCCCCCCCAGTTCCCAGTTCCCAATTTACCATTTCATATCTCGCTCTGGAACGTTCACTCTGGAACTTTGCAAACTCTCTTCGGTCATGTATGGTGACAAGCAGCTTCCAAATTGCAAGGAGGGCAATACCAACGAGAAGAATGCTGCCCACCACAGCCAACAGGATTGTCGTAGCACTGGGTGCAGAACCACACTCTGGAGAATAACAGAATGGGGGTTGTGGGGAGAGAAGGTGGGGGAGAGGTTCCTCTCCTTGGTCTTCAGTTTTATCCTCTGGACCATGGAGAGAAAGAAACAACTCTGCCCCACAAAGAGAACAGCTGAGGACAGGAGCTCTTGGAAAGAATGGAATTGATTCAGGGATGCTCTGATCATGCTGTCAGGCCAGGGCTTTGGGAGCCATAACATAGTGAAGACTGGAGTGTCTAACTGAGAGAGTGTCTTCTGCTCCTAACAGCCTTCACATACAAACCAAGAAACACACAGGGTTAACACAAATTAAAGGGACTTTCCCAAGGTCATATAGAAAGTCTTTGGTGAAGCTGAGACCAGACATAAAAGCCTTGGTGGACTACGATTTTGTCTAACTTGTCTTCTTTCTTCATCTCCACCTGGCTTAAATCTGCCCAAACCTAAACACGAGCCATGATTCTTTCAAACTAAAAATGTTTGAAGAAAGGTCTGTGCAGCCACTTCCACCATGGCTTGGGTCAAGGGGGCAGTCATCATTTGCAAACTTAAAAGGTGAGGGTCTTGGGAACTTGCTGGCTAGACTTTTCTTTTAATAATAAAAATTTTTAAACTTTCATTTTACTTTTTCAAAATTAATAAGCATTTCCTCTTCCTCCCACCAACCCAAATCAAAAAGAGAAAAACAAAACCCTTGTAACTAACATGCAGTCAAGCAAAACAAATTCCTGCAAATTCCCACACATTCATTTCTCACTGCCTTTCAAGTCCATCACCAACCTGTCCTGAGATAGGTAGCATGTTTAATAATCAGTCTTCTGGAATTATTAATTTTCTCTTTAATTATTTTTTAAATAAATTTCCTTTTAATTAATTTTTATTTTTATTCTGAACTTATCAAATGCCAAATAGAAGGGGCATTGGCATAAATAGAGTGGGACAGAGAAAGAAGATTGTGCATAGAATTACAGGTCTCTTAATATACAGTTAGCTTTCCTTTAAAGTATATAATAAAATCAACCTATAGTTTTCAAAGCTGCCCTTAGAATTGTAAATATCAACTTTCAAAGGCATAGAAGGCCCTGGAAAGCATAGTTGGCACTTCCCTGCCATGGACACTCATAAAGGGCTGGGGACCATGGCTGCCTTCTTCAGCTCCTTCTGCAAAAGAGAGTGAACTGTGTGCCTTAGCCTAGATTAGGAGAAGTTTCAATGTCACAGATTAGCTGCATTCATTTTGCAATGCTCTCCCTGCATGCTGCTGACCCAAAGGCTCAAGTCCTCTTGCCACTAGACAAAGAACACAAAGAGGTAACTTTCAAGAAGGACAGTGCTGAAAATCAGAACTCCTCAGACACAACGGCCTGTTGTTTCACTAAACCTAAAAGGGACACAAATATGGTGATCTGTACTCAATCTTGCTCTGTGGAGGGGCCCAGAGAGTGACCAACACTGTGGGAGGTTATGTGCAAGAATACTTATCCAAACTTGGAATCCAGCCTGGGATGAAAGGCACAATAAAGTGAGAAAAGATTTCTCTATCAGAATCCCATTAGCTCAGACTGTTCCAATCACTCCATGACCTACCCTGGCTAAACAAACACAAAAATCTAAAATTATTAAATAAGCGAATTATTGATAAGTTTTTGCTATAGGAGATGTTGATTTAAAATACATATATATATATATATATATATATATATATATATATATATAGTTACTTTCATCAGACTGGGAGCTTTTCTAAGGAAAGAGACTGTATCTCCAGGCATCTCCCCCACTTCTTGGCAGAGGTGGGGGACTATGGCTCTGTGTGTGTGTGTGTGTGTGTGTGTGTGTGTGTGTGTGTGTGTGTGTGTAAATTATCAAGACTTTTTTTGATGATTTGGTTAGTTTTGCTGAACTTTCTTCTTTTTTTCTCTCATATTTTGTAAATCTCTAGCAGTGAGAAGGAGAATAAAGCAGGGAACGTAGTTAAACAGGCATCTGTAAGTTCATTAGTACAGGAAACTCCCAGGATGCTGAGAGGTCAGGTGATTTGTCCAGGAACACTTAGGCAGGATGTGTGGCAGGTAGGAATCCACCCCAGTCCTTCCTGGCTCTAAGGCCAGTTCTGTACCAACTATGCCATGCTACTTCTCAAACAACAAACCACCCACAAGCCAAAAGGTATCAGTAAAATCTCTTCTTAAAAATTGAGGCCACAGCCCTTCCTTGGAGTGAACTCTCTGTACCCAAGGGATGGTCAATCAGTGATGTTCAATGACAGCCTGGCCCCTTCCCTGCTTTGGTTGGGGGGTGGGCAGAAGCATCATCCTTCCTTTTCTTTTCTTCCTCATATTTCAGGGACTCAGGGTGGGGGAAGCAGAAGAGAAAAGGCAGGAAGGCAGCAGAGCTAGTACAGAGTGGACTAAAGGTTGTTTGTTGGGTGGGATCCCAGCTGTTTATTGTTTCATGTCCCTTGAGTGCAACCCTTTGGTGCATTAGATTCTGATTCTGAGACTGCCCTGTGAGTAGTCAGAGGTTTGATGGGACACCTTTCTACTGGAGAATAAGGCCAGTGAACTCACCCAATCTGAAGAGACACCCACCTGGCTCCTTGAGGACCATGAGCTTGGACTTGCCACTGGGTAGCTCAGAGTAAGTGAACATCATGACACAGTCCTTGGCAGTTTTGTAGAAACACAGGACAGCCTCCGGGTCATCTTTTGCTGGAAGAAAGCCAAAAAGGTAAGAGAAGGAGAGGAAGAAGTATTTCTGAGCCATTCCAGCACTCACAACACACAAGGCTCAGCCTCACAGAGCAGCTGAGAGGAATGTGGCAGACCTGGGCACTGTAACATTGAACTCCATCCTGGAGGTGGAGACAGACAGCTGGGGGACTGGGAGAAGGAGGAGAGATGGGGGAGGAGAAGGAGGAGGAGAAGGAAGAGGAGGAAGAAGAGGAGGAGGAGGAAGAGGAGGAGGGGGAAGAGGAGAGATGGGGAGGAGAAGGAGGAGGGGGAAGAAGAGGAGGAGAAGGAGAGGGAAGAGGAGGAGGGGAGGAAGAGAAGAAGGAGGAGGAAGAAGAAGAGGAGAGATGGGGGAGGAGAAGAAGGAGGGGAAGGAGGAGGAAAAGGACAAGGAGGAGGAAGAGGAGGAGGGGAGGAAGAAGAGGAGGAGGGGGAGGCTGGGTCCTGAAAAGATTATTTTTGGTCTCTATCATCCAAAGCTTTGGCCAAGGCTCTGGATTTCTCAACCCTCTGGGGACTATGAATTCCTTTCCATGTCAGGGGCTTCCTGTGGGGACACATGGAACAAATTAGGTAAACTTCAAGCATCTGAGAAGTTTGTTGGTGATATTGATATAGAAGAAACGATTAATACTCAAAGGGGGTGGGGGTGGGAGAGGATGGCAGATGGAAACCAAAAGGGAAGAGGAAAGTGCTCTGGAATCCTCAGTAAATACGCTATTGAGAAAAAAGTCTGTGAATATACTTCATCCACTTCTGACCCGAAGGAATGGGCCTCTTGCAAGAGGGCAGCCTTAAGTATAAGGAGTTTAGTTACTAGGAGACAAACTAGAATAGAAGCCAAGAAACCTGGGTTCTAGTACTAGCTCTGGTTTAACTAGTCTGTGGCCCTAGGTAAGTCCTTCTGCCTGTCTGGGACCAAGTTTCTCATCTGTAAAATGAAGGAGTCAGACAAGGTGACCTTTAAAGTCCCTTTGAGCTCCAAGGCTGAATGAACCAAGGCATAGCCAGCTCTACATGACTGACTGCTAGATAAGATCTGCCCTTGGGAACATGGAGGCATTAGAATGTTGCTTTGGGTTTTTTTCCCCATTAATATCAACAAAGCAGGGACACACACTGACCCCAGCTGCTAGCCTCAAAAGACAGATGTCAGGATGTTGGCCGCTGAATGCTTCGGTGGCTACTATTCAGGTCATTCCAGCTGAGTGGCTAAGCTGAGAGATGCACGACCTTCCTTTCTCCTTAGTAGCACGATTTTCAGGGAGTGAGGATAAAAAGATTAGTCTGGTCTATGTTTGGAAAGCTCCCCCTCCTCCTCTCCTCCCTCTTACTTAACTGCTGACCTAAGGGTATGTTATCGGAACCTCACTATTGCATTCCATGGCTGAACTAGGAAATTGTTGGAATGGTTATTTTCAGGAGGGGAAGGAACCAGGGGAAGTGAGAGGTGAAAATGAAGGTAGCAGATAGGAAGTTAGAGACTATGACTTTAAATAGACTAAAAAAAAGGTAAAATTAAAACAACAACAAAAAAAACTTGCTGAAAGGAATACTGCTAATATGAAATGCTTCTCAGTTCTTGCCTCATTGTTTAGAGAAGCTTGGACTCAGGACCAGACAGATTAGTTGGCTGTCAAAGTGGAAGGCCTGGACCATTTCAGCTTATATTTAAAAGGAAAAAAAAGATCATTTTGCTTAAAAAAAAGTCTGTCCCAGTACCCAATCTTTTGTGATTGAAGCTATGTACATCTGTACCATTAGAATGAAAACTAAGGGAAGAAGAAAAAGAAGAAGGGGGGTACAGTGAATTGGGCAAGTGCCTTCTTAAGAAAGCAACCAACACCTTTCAAAGACTCAGGACACAGCAGGGTAAACCACCCCAAACTTCAGACACAGTCTGAGAGAAACAGTTAATGAGTCATGGGGAGCTTCCCAGAGTTTGGAGACTAGCTAGTCCAATTCCATCATTTTTTCAAAAGGAAATGGCTCCTTGTATATGACTGACCTTCCTTTCTGTCTCTTTTTCCAGTCACATATGCCTTTACTAATGTCTTTTAGACTCCTCACACGCATTCCCAGTAATAGACTGCATGCATCCTATTTCCATCCCCCATGTCCCTTTCTATTGTCCTTTATATCATCTGCAACTTTATGAGGTCATGGGACTCTGAGATTTGCAGCCGCACACCATCAAAGAGAATTTTAAAATAATGGCTTTAGCAGTAGTAAGCATTTCTGGATGAATGAAAGAGCCAGGCAGTTTCTCAAATGCAATCTGGACTTCTCACATCCTCTTAATCAATTCTAGGCTCTGTTTACTGTCTGTCATGCCCTATCCAGGTTATATGCTGAGAGATTAATTTAATGGACTGTCCATCAAACTGCGCAATAGGAGCAGTTCATACTTTCCATCCACTTTGTGTTTCTAATGTACGTGGCTAGGGCCAATCTCTTGGTGCCCTGTAGAACATACAAGCTATTCCAAAAATATCAGTGATGTAATATTACGCTTAAACCAAGAAGAGATTTTTATAACCTTTAGTAACTTAAAACAAGAAGAGATGATAGCTTAAAGATTTTGGGATTTTTTTTTAAGTTTTAAGATTTGGGGAATATCTTGTATTTAGTTATTTATAATAAAAATAATAGCTAACAATTATATAGCACTTTGGCTAAGCACTTTGCACATATGTTCTCACTTGACCTTAACAACTTTGTGAAATGGATCCCATTTTCAGATGAGGAAATTGAATCTGAAAGACATTAAGCCTATATGGCTTTTAAGTGTCTAAAGGAGGATCTGAACTCAGTTCTTCTTGACTCCCAAACTCTAGCACTTTATTGTGCTGCTTAAGTCCCAATAGAATGCTATACCCCAATTCTGATGTCTGAGGCAATGATGGGTTTTTGAAAGCTGTATCAGTGGAAAAGCTGTGTGTGTCCTCCAAAGATCACCCTAATTAACTGGGTTAAATATTTCTATCACTGGCACCTAGCCCATAAACACTTATTGATTTAATTGACTCATCACTCATGCCATCTATTAAGGTCTGTAGTGTAAGCATCAGTAGAGGGAAGTCTTACTTATATTGAAAAAAATAGCTAATACTTCTTGAAGTAACAAAATAGTACAGTTATTAAAGTTCTTTGTTCTCAATTCATGATTTAATTTTCTTGAGAAATATTTCATCTACTGTTAAGCTCTTTATTCAGTTGACTGCCCATCTGCCATGCCTATGCAAGACAGACAGACAGACACACAAATCAATTAATTCAATGGGCCACCCATTGAACTGCAAATATTTGGAGGCTGAGTCTCCCAATCTCACCAAGGTCTGTAAGAGCAGTGATCACTCGTGTGTTAAACCCAATGCTCATCAGCACAGAAGCTTTGCCATTTTTCCCAGTGTGGACTGGCTCACACCTCCTTAGACAGCCTAGTGGCCCTTCACTTCTGGGGAGCTCACCATATTTGTACAAGACTCAATGTAATTGACTTTAGCTCCCTTGCTGACTCAGAACACCTGAACCCAAGGAATCCACCAGCCTCAGCCTCCCCAGGAGCAAGGATTATGGGCATGTGCCATCATTCATGGCAGCAATGTATCTTCTCACCCACACTGTTACATCTTGAAAATGAATACCAGAACCCTAACTCTGATCATCTTTTTTTCCTTACATTTAGAGTGTGAGGAAATGTATAGTGAACCAGCATACAAATATTTCATTTCTAAAACATCTGAACTAGACTAAAGCTTAGTCATATCACAATTTATTCTAATCCTACCTGAACTGAACTGACATTCCAGTACAAGTGCTGGTCCCTACCAAAAAGGTCTTTTCTCAGAGCTTGAGGAAGAGAGAGTGATTAGGTTAAAAGCTCCCATTTCTTTCCCTTACTGGAGAATAAACTAGCTTTCTGTATGGTACCATCTGACCCCAGAAAATCACTTAAGCCTATTTGCCTCAGTTTCTTCATGTGGAACGTGAGCTGGAGAAGGAAAGGGCAAGCCACTGCAGTGTCTTTGTAAAAAAAAAAAAAACCCAATGGAGTTGGACATGACTGAAACTAAACAACAAAAATGTGTGTACAGAAGGAAAGCTTTATTCATCTCCTCTAGAGAAGTATAATATTATGGGGGGAAGGAATAAGCTGAGAGTAACCCCAAAACTGTCTTCTGTGACAGTGTGATGGATAATGAGGATAAGGTATTTATTAAGTACCTACTTCGTTCTATATTAACTTAACACAGATACTGGGCCGTGTGCTAGGAGCTTTTACAAATATTGTTTGATCTTCACAACAACCTTAGGATGTGGGTACTATTGGTATCCCCATTTTACAGTTGAGGAAAAAAATCACTGAGGCAAACAGTGATTAAGTGACTTGTCCAAGATCACACAGCTAGTGTCTAAAGCTGAATTTGAACCAAGGTCTTCCTGACTCAAGGCCTAAGCTCTAATGACAATGAAAGGGATACAAGGGTCCAGGAGAGGCCAGGCATTTCAGGTAGGCATGGAGAACAGTGAACAAAAAATGAGGGAGTATGGAATTTCTAGAGAAGGAGCAAACAAGTTAGCTTTCTAGTCCCAACAGTGAGCTAACTATTCTGGAATGTTATGGAACCTAACCATGGGTAGGTACTACCTAGAGAGGAAATAGCTTAGGTTAAGACATAGCAACGCTAGAGGACAGAAATAGAATTTGGAATGAAATAAACATTTCTTGGCTAACTAGGGAGAAGAGGACTAGGGAAAGGCAGATTTCTGGTAACTGGACGAAGGCTTAAATACCTAGGGTACCTCGTGAAATGGAAAAGGCTAGCCTTGGCATCTATTCTATCCCCGTGTAAATGCTTCATTGCTACATATGGGATCATAGTCGCCTAGAGCCAATAGGGACCTCAGAGGCCAAAGAGTCCAACACCCTCCATTTTATAGTGGAAGAAAGTGAGGCCCAGAAACTCGCCCAAGGTCATAGAGGTACTAAGTGTCAGAGGCAGGATGGTACTTGTATGCATGCAGACCTTTAAATATGAATATCTATAAGCATCTAGAACAACAGAATAATGACAAGAGGTAGAAGGGACCCTAGTGATCACCCAGACCTTTTAATAAATGAGGAAATAGTCTCAGAGGGAATGGGACTTACTTACCCAAAGTTACAAAGCAAGTTAGTGGTAGAACTGAGATGAAAATCCATGTCTCTCAACTGGTAAAGGAAGCCTTAGGGACTTCGTCCCTAATCCTTCTGGAGACTCCCCTTCCTCACTCAAAGTTGAGAATTCCTCCTTTCCCCATGCATGGACTCCCAAACATCTCAGGGGAGATCCCACAATGGAAGGTACCAAAAATAATGAAAGTACAAGCAATTGGCACCATCACCATCACCATGCCCCACCAAAAAATAACCCCCCAAAACCCAGCATGTCTGGTACCGCATCTATCTTCTGCCATCCCTTGGCTATACTTACTGATTGAATCCACCCGCGTGATGACTTCATCCCTGCAATGCTTTTGGCATGTCTGGTTGTCAGCCAGTCTCCCTGAGTTAAATAACATGCATTCCACACAATCTCTTTGAAGAGAAAAAAAAAAAGGGGGGGGAAAGGAGATGAAATACCATGTAATCATGCTATACAAGTACCAGTTCTAATGCTGATGTAAAACTTCCAAACTCCCTCACTGGGACTGAGCTCCCATGGATCCTGGTTGCCTCCTCTCTCCCTAGATGCATCCTCTGTGGGGGGCTGTGAAGTGTGCTGGTGTGCAAGGAGTGGGAACAGAGAAGAGCATCTGTGTGAACTTTATCCACATGCCTGGTTAACTTTCTGACTTAAATACTGTGGATTTAGAGCTGGAAGGAACCCCAGAGGTCATCTAGGCAAAGCTAACCCAATCCTTTTACAGTAAAGGAAGCTGAGGCCCAGGGAGGTTTATTGATTCACCTAAGGCCAGAGTAAGGATTTGAATCCAGGACCCCTGACTGGCATTAAGGCTCTTTCAAAACAGAACTAGTAGGAGTTTAAAAGTCACCCATGCTGAGTCCTGACTGGTTTGCTCTGTGAGAAGAGGGATTATTAGGCAGCTAGGTGATGGTGTGGATAGTACCACGGACTGTTAGCATTTGGGACTGGAGGTCAGGAAGATGTGAGTTCAAATCGTGCCTCGGGCTCTCATTAGCTAGGCAGGTTACTTACTCTCAGTTTGCCTCTGTTTCCTCATCTCTATAAGACTAATAATAGGACCTACTTTCCAGGCTTGTTGTGAGGATTGAATGAAAGCATTTTGCAAACCTTAAAGTACTCTACAACTGGAAACTGTTATCATTATCAATTATTATTATTCCCTTGGGGAAGACAGTTGCACTGAGGCTTCACACAATATACTCCTTCATTCTAATTTCTACTGCCTTATCCCTCTTTCCCAACAAGTGCTCTTTGTTCTCCTGCGGCCTCTTGGCTGCATGGTGCCTCCCACTACGGTGACCCCCTGTGTCTGACCTTCCTGCAGGGCACCTTGTGTTCAAGGCTCTGGGCACCACCCCCACACTGTCCTGTTCATACCAATCCTGCCCTCCTCCAGACGCCAGCCAACTGATCTAACGGGTGAGCTTGTTTTCATGGTCATTAACGGGCTCTCCTCTGTAGGTCACGCAAGTGCTTCTTCTAAAGACTATCTCTTAAACCATAGGGTGGATGTTAGAGTCATATCAGGCACCGCCGTTGGGAAAACATTTTTGGCCATGGAAGGATTTGTATTTCCCTTCAAATCAACCATTTATGTTATTAACTACTACTCTACCCACAGTGAGAACTGGCATCTGTCCTTCCCAAGCAGACTAAATGCTGACTCAAAGTACTTTGCATTCTGAACTTATAAAAATCTGAATTTAAAAATATTTTAAAAGAAATGCACTTTTCATTGCACTGAAGAACAAGCAGAAACACAGCAAAGTTTAAAAAAAATATGAACAAACAATTCCTAGTAGAGATTCTGTTAGGATTGATTTAGTAAATAAATAAAACATTTGTAACTAGTACATCAATTGTATCCTGCCAAATTGGTTTTATAGACTCATGTATCATTAGAGTTAAAAGAGATCATTTAGTCTAAATGCCTCATTTTACAAATAAACAAATGGAGGCCTCGAGAGTTTTAATGAATTTTCCAGAATTACTGAATTATTTAGTAGCAAAATCAGAACCCAAAGATCCAGTTCTTCCACAGACCCTTCTAGCTCTTTTATGGCCTGAAGAACCATTCTCAGCCTGGCCTGGCAATTCACTCGACTTCTTAAAGCTCTTAAAAATCCTCTAAGACTCTCATTGTAGGGTCCACGCTCTGGCTGCATTGATAGAAGGCATTGGCTCATCTAAGGGCTCCCCATACCAATGAAGTCATGTCCCTATCCCTGTCCCATCCATCTCAACCTCTTTCTTGCATTTGGCATTGTTAATCATCCTCATCTTCTGGATAGTGGCTTTTCTCTGATTTTTTGGTAACACTATTCTCTATCGATCTCCTCCTACAATGCCCCGAAACTGTGGGTGTTCCCTAAGACTCTGACCTGGGTCCTCTTCTTTTTTCTCTCTAGATTTTTTCTGTATTTGAGCTGGAATGGATTATAGACATCTTATAGTCCAACCTCCTCATTTAAAAGATGAGGAAACTAAGGTCCCTGGAGGTTAAGAGATTTGGCCAAGGTCACAAAGGTCTCAGACTTGATGACTTCATCAGCTCTCTTGAGCCTAATTATTATCTCTATGCAGCTGACTCATAGATATATACAGTCTGGGTCATACCTAGATCTTTAGACCCATACCACCAACTGCCTGCTGAACATTTCAAACCAGAGTGTTCTGCATACACTTCATACTCAATGTGAGGGCTAACTTGCAGTGAAGTTTCCCCATTCTGAACATCCTATTACATTCTCATTTCTTCTTTATACTTTGTAACTAAGTTCAGTATCATTTCCCCATAAATATGGGTCACTGTGTACTTCAAGGTAATGTAAGAGCTATTGGGTATTAATACAATTGATTGGATTATCTATTGAGATATTAGAGGCGTTTTTAGTTTGGGGATGAGTGAGGTGAGAAAACCAAGTGAATACTTCTCAAATTTAGAGTGGCTTCAGCATCCACTAGGCCTAAGTTTAGAAGTCACCTGACCTTACAGGAATCTGGGACTTAGAGAAAGGGAGACCCTCCCCAGGGCTACCTCAGCACAAGATATTCCAAATAAGGACAAAACTGCATTCTTGGCTTTGCATTGGACACCTACATATTTCCGTGTTCTTTGTCTCCGAGGTAGATTCCTGTGCTTAGATTGTGAGCTTGCCTCTCCCGCAATAGGAGTAAAGGCCAGTTGGGAGTTCCGAGGTTTCCGTGTTAGGGGGTATATAACCCAGTGCTTGCTTCCTGCAAATCACTTCTCTTGCCTTATGCCTGATCGGAGCAGAGATGCCCTTTCTCGCAAGATCGTAACAAAATTCCTTTTTGTTTTCACCTTGAGAAGTCTCCCTATTTTATTTAAGTTGGTGGTCTCTGACCCACACACTTAACATGTGCAAAAACCACAACCCATTGTGAGTAATCTTTCCCCAAAAGCCTTTCTTCCAAATTTCTCTATTTTTGTCAAAGGCATTCTTCCAATCTCCCAGGACTGTAACCTTGGCATTACCCTCAATTCCTCACTCTCTGTCACCACACATATCCAATTTGTTGCCAAATCTTGATGTTTCTATCTGTAGGACACCTCTTGCATCTGACCCCTTCTCTTTATTCACACAACCACCACCTTGGTTCATTCAGACTATCAGCATTCCTAGCCTGGATTATTTCAACAGACTCTATTTTTTTTTTTTTTAAAGCAATCAGGGTTAAGTAACTTGCTCAAGGTTACACGGCCAGTTATTTCTGGGTGTGGTGCTGAGTATCTGAGCCCGGATTTGATCCAGGTCATCCCGACACTGGAGCCGGTGCTCTTACTCACTGAGCCACCTGGCCGCCCCTAAGCAATTGGGGTTAAGTAACTTGCTCAAGGTTACACGGCCAGGTGTTTCTGGGTGGGTGCTAAGTGTCTGAGCCCAGGATTCGATCTCCAGGTCTTCTCAACACTGGAACCGGTGCTCTTACTCGCTGTCTACCTGGCCGCCCCTCAACAGCCTCTTAATTGGTATCCCTACCTCAAGTCCGTTCCCAGTCCGTTCCCATTCTAATCAATACTGCTGCCAAATGATCTTCTGTAAACACAAAACTGATCATGCCACAGTGAACTCCATAGGCTCCCCATGACCCTAAGATAGAATTTTTGTTTAGTTTAAAAATCCTTTATTTATCTTTCCAGGCTCACTGGATATTACTCCCCTTCCTGCACTCTTCAGTCTAGCCCAGGGTTGGGGCTACCCTTTAGGTCCTCAAGTGAGGCCCTCTGACTGAATTCAAACTTAACTGGTCAAACTAGCCTTCTCTCTCTGCTCCTCATACAAGATGCTCCCTCTCCCATCTCTGTGTCTTTGCCCTGTCTCCCATGCTTGGAACACACTTTTCCTTCCAGACCTAGCTCAAACACTACTTTCTGCATAAAGCTTCTCCTCGTCTCCTCAAACTACTATTGCCTTCCTTCCCAAACTACTTTGCATTTAACTAATTTGCATTTTAAAAATTCATTCATTAAAAAAAAACTAATGCCATGTATACTTAAATATGTTCTTGGTAGCTCCCCATTCAAATATAAGCTCCTTGAGAGGAATTCTGGCATTCTTCGTACTTATAATCTCAGGGTCTGAAACAGTGCCTAGTATATATTCAATATTTGTTGACTGAATAATTTATTGATTAATTCATTTTGTTATATTATGCATTTATAAATGCAAAAAAAAGTAGTTTGTTTCTTTCTGTAGGTTATGAATGTCCCCTGCCATCTTACTTGTACCCTGGGTTTTATTTGATAAGCACTTTTTTTTTTAGCCAGAGAAAATAGAAAATAAAACCGTGGAGCTATCCCATAAGCAATAGAAGAAAAATCTATCATCATTATCACCACCACTACTACTAATTCCTAATTAGTGAGATTGTCTTCAATTCATGACAGGAATTCCATTGCCCTGCCTCCGGACTGTTTCTGGGAAAGGGATCTTCTAACACTAAACAATTGGAACCTGAACTCAGTTCCAGATTTCCATAATCCCCAGCATAACAACTTTGCTACCAACCAGCTATGTGGCCGGCCATGCATGGTCAAGTCATTTAAACTCTCTGAAACTAAGCATCCTCATGGATGAAATAGAGATACTCCATAGAATTGTTGGGAAGATCTGATGAGATAATGAACATTAAAGTGCTTTGTAAACTTTACATATATATATATATATGGATCTATTTATTTGTTTGTAAAAATTCAGATTTTTATTGAAAAGGGAGCATTCCCTGTTCCCCTGGAGGTCCACTTGCAGTACAGTGCTGAAAACCTGGCATCAGAAGACCTGGGGTCTGAGTCCTGACTCCACCACCTCCAAGTTGTGTGACTTTCTACAAATCTATTAGAGTCTCAGTTTCCTTATATATAAAATAGGGATCATAATACTTACCCTACCTCCCTAAAGGATCATTGAAAATCAAATGAGACGTTACATGTAAAGTGCTTTGCAAGCAAAAGACACAATATGAAAGTATTATTATTATTTAATAATTAATAATAATTATTTTATTTTTATTAATTTATAATGAAATCAACACTCAAGATGATGAGATTCAAGACAGTAAAACCTGGACTAAATTTCAATTTTGGTCACAGTCTGACCTGTAATGCCAACAGTGATCCGATGGGGGATCTGTGAGGAGGTGTTGGGCCCCAGCCAACAGGGCTTAGAGTTCAAGAGCTGGCACTGCCAGATGAGAGGTGAAGGGGATGCCCCTTCTCCACTACAGCAGCAGGCACTGAACAATCTGAACAATGGTGAATCACTTCATAGACTGCTCAATCAAATGAGCCTCGTACCAGCGCTACAAACTCACCGGTTATTGGGAAGATCAAATATAAAATCCTATGGTTTTTAAACCTGACCTGTTCCCACGTTGGTCATCACAGTCTTTAGTCTTTTGCACATGCTTTGTGATGCTCTCCCCTCCCTTTCACCTCTGGCTCTCAGCTACCCAGGCCTCCTTTAAGTCTCAGCTCAGATCTTGCCTTCAGCAGGGGGCTTTTCCTGGTCGGATACTGCTTCCCACCTACACTGTCTATATCTGGTATATCTCTGCCATTAGAATATACACTCCCTGAGGGCAGGGATGTGTTTTTGCTTCTCTACCAACCTCTCTGACTTCAAGTCCTAACTAAAATTATACCTTCCATTGGAAGCCTTCTCTAATACCAATTCTTAATCCTCTAATTCCAATGCCTTCCCTCCTTAAATTATTTCTTATTTATCTTGTGTAAAGCTTATTTTGTACATATTTGTTTATGTGTTGGACAATATGTAAACAAATTAGACTGTAAGCTCCTTGAGGGCAGGGATTCTTTTTTGCTCCTTTTGTATCCCCAAGAGCTTAGCACAGTGCCATTACTATTGTTCAGTCATTTCAATTCTTTGGGACCCTGTATGGAATTTTTTTGGCAAAGATACTAGAATAGTTTGCTATTTCCTTTGAAATGTATGGATGTATGGAAATCTGGAACTGAGTTCAAGTTCTGGTTGTATAGTATTAGAAGATCCCTTTCCCAGAAACCATCTGGAGGCAGGGCAATGGATTAGGTAAATAGAGGTTAGGTGACTTGCCCAGGGTCACACAGCTAGTAAGTGTCTGAGGCCTGATTTAAATTCAGGCCTTCCTGACTTCAGGTTCACTGCTCTACTGAGCCATCTAGCTGCCTGGTACATAATAGGTGCTTAATAAATGCTTACTGATTTCTTTGTATGCCAGCACTTAGCACATTGTCTAGCACATTGTATGTAAGTGCTTAATAAATAATTGTTGACTGAGGTGATAAAGGTGAAAAGAGGTGGAGAAAGTATAAAACACTGTATTATTATATAATCATATATAATAATACATATTATACAGATATAAAGGAATTATTATTAGCAATAATATTCAGCTCTCCCCAGGATTAAGTAAGCAGCTGCTAAAAATGCCATAATAGGGAAAACATCTTGGCAACCATAAGAGGAAAATGTGTTCTCTGAGCAGATCATGTGAGAAAAGTAGGTAAGGCCTAATTAAGAGGGTTTGACTATAATTAAAAAGCTAGCTCTCCCAGAACTGGTTATAAAAGTATTACTCTTGTGTAAATGACTTCATGGAAACCTTCTGGATTAGAAATGAGAGTTAGGGAACGGTTACATTTGGTTTTCTACCAGAAATACAGAACTTAAAAGTTGAGGTCCTCAACTATACCATGACGATGTCAACGTAGATGACATCTGGGGTCCCTTCCAGCGCTATAACTATGGCATTATGATGTAATCTGGGGGTAGAAGTGAAGCAAAGTGAGGTAAGATGAAGAGTGGAGAAAGATCAATCTTGTTCTCCCAGACACTCGAAATGGCCTCTGTTGGATTCCTTTCTTTGATGCTTATGAATTCACATACTCCCAAAGACAAACAGTTGTCTTAACAATGTAGTCAAATTAATTCATGACCCTGGTTTAGTACTAGAGTCTTAAGTAACTTATCCTTTTCTGTTTACATCATGAGAGTGGAAAGGAAGGAGGGACGGGAACTAGAAAGGAGATGCTATAGTATTTTATCCCACAGACTATTCTTACTCAAGAAGATAAGTAAGGGAAAAGTTGAAATAGTACATATGGACTACACCTGTGAAGGAAGCTATGAATTGAAAAAGAGCTCTAAACTAAAAACAACAACAAAATAAAAACAGGAGAACTAGGGAGTCATGAATAAACTCCAGGGGATTCCTCTTCTGAAAGTAGGTAAGAGATAAGAACCAAGAGTTTCTCAAGTTGGGGCCACTAGGTGGCACAGTGAATAGAGCACCGGCCCTGGAGTTAGGAGGTCCTGCGTTCAAATCTGACCTCAGATATTTGACACACTTATTAGCCATGTGACTTTGGGCAAGTCACTTAACCCCAACTGCCCTCCAAAAAGCAAAAAAAAAAAAAAGAGTTTCTCAAGTTATGAAGGAAATAGGAGAAAGGAATAGAAAAAGTACCCATTAGGGACCAATGTTTTTTTTTAAAAATTATACTTAGAATTTAATTTCTTTAAAGCTTGCTCAAGAGGTACCCATTTCTACCTTCCTAGATGATTTCAATACCTCACTTACTATCTTCTTCTGCATCTCATTCTTTGCCATCATTCTTGGTGATTTCAATAACTATTTTAATGACCTCAACCCCTAGGCTTCATGACATCCTTGACTCTGCAGACTTTAGCTTCATTCCAAATCTTCCACTAATAACATGAAAACACCCTGAACTTCATCTTAAAACCCCATCTACAGCCTTTTCTTCAACTCTCTTCTCTTTTCTCTATAATCATTATCACTTAGAAATTTCACATACTTCAACTTTGGTTTGGCAGATTACAAAATCTATGTATCTGGCCAATTATCTCCAGGGACCTGGATTTCCAACTCAATACAACCAAAAGTGAACTCCCAATTATCCCATTAGTCCTAAAAAAATCAGCTCTTCCTCCTGACTTTTCCATTCCTATATTGGCTACTATTCTCCTAGGTTTGAATCTTGGGCAACTAACTCTTTATCCTTTCCTTATCTGCCCTAATCATGATCCTTTTGCTTCTTCATTCAAATCTCCCTCATGTTTGTCCCTGCCTTTCCATTCTGACTATAATTCAAGTCCTCATTTCCTCATCTAGACCAGTGTTCTCTATGCTGTAGAGGTAGAAAAAAAAAGAGGAACTGACAAGATACAGGATGAATGCTAATGAGGTGTTAAAATTGACACTGAGGTTGTGAACCTTAGTGACTAGGAGGATGGAATGCTGCTGATGGAAATAGTAAAGTCTGGAAGACAAGGAGGTTTGGGTGGGGAGAAAGAGATAGTAGAATAAGGTTTAAGGCACAGATCTTAATCAATCCGTGCCCTATCATCCTGTAAAATTCACTATTTTCCAGGGGGAGCGAGGCTCTCCCTGCCCCTCAGCACAGAGTCCATCCTCCAAGGGACTTGTACAAAGCCATCAGGTGATCCATTTGAGAGGGAGTGGGGATGCTGACCAGAATGTGGGAAGAATTTCCCAGTAATACCTGCACAGCTATTGTTGGATGTAGTAAGGTTATGACTGGGTTATGAGTGATTAGCTTATGACTTCCTAGAGGGGTGGATGTCTGTCTCAGAAAAGAAAACCTGAGAGCTTGAACAGTAGGAGGAAGAAATTCTGTGGGGGAGTATTGGAGAAGAAGGGCAGATGATGGTGGTGTTGGAGACAAGCTCCTGTGAGAGTGCGATGTTGATTCATCTTCCTAACTTCTGCTTCTTCTGAAGAGAGGGGAACACCTCCTTGAGATCATTAATTCCATACCACCAAGAACACCAATCTATACCCTACCAATGGCTTTCTAAGTGGTCTTCCTGTTTCTAGTCCTTCCCTTCTCCAATCTATCCTACATAGCATGCGGGATCAATTTTCTTAATTATCCCTCCACTGACCTCTAATGCTGCACGAAATCCTTCAATGGCTTTTCATTCCCACTTCTGCCAAGGCATAGAAGAGTTGTGATCTGTGTTGGTGGATGGAGGACCCATCGAAAGAAAAATCATTCATTTCTCCAAAGGATGGAAGAGAATAGACAGGAAATGTTTTCAGACTTTGAGAAGAGAGATAGAAAGAGAGGGAGAGAGCTAGTTAGAGTCTACTATATGCAAGATACCATATGAAGGACTTGGGGGGAGGAGGTGGATACAAAAAAAAAAAAGGATAGGGTATAGCTAGGAAGATGGTATCTGTACATGTGACATAGAAAAGTCACTAAACTGTTCATACCTTTTGATTTTAGTGATCCCACTACTAAGCATGTACTCCAAGAAGGTCAAAGACAAAAAGAAAGGTTTCATATGTGACAAGATAGTCATGGTATTTTTTGTGGTAGCAAAAAACCCCAAACTGATCTGGTAATAAGGTAAGTGCCCATTGCTTGGAAACTAGCTGAACAAATTCTGAAATATGTTTGTAGAATAGTTTGGTACCATATGGATAGAATGTTGCTCACTCTAAGAAATCATTAATATATGAGGAATCTGGAGTGATATGGGAAGAACCATAAGAAGTGATGCAGGAAGAAGAAAAGCAGAAAAGAATATCATATTTGATGAGTAATAAAGTAAATGGAAACAGCATTGAGAGGCAGCTGAAATCAGATTGATTTCAATGATCAATTTTAGTCCAGGAAAAACACATGATGAAACTCTTTCCTTTTCTTTGTAGAGAAGAAAAAAAAATTATAGGCATGTAATGTTTCATATACTATTGTATAAGGGTGTTTTTTGTTCAGTTTTGCTTAATTGCTTTGTTATGAAGGAGAGTTCAGGGACAGCTATGTGGCACAGAGGACACAGCACTGATCCCAAGTTCAAATCTGGCCTCAGACATTTACTAGCTGTGTAACCCTTGGCAGGTCACTTAACACTGACTGCCTCAAAAAAAAAAAGTGAGGAGAGAGCTCTTTGGGGACAGGGAGATCAGAAAATGGTGTAACAGAAAACAAAAGACATTCAAAAACTTTTTTTTAAGCTATCATATACAGACTGTTGAATGCCCATGTAGATTGTAAAGGGTTTTTATCTTCTGCCTCTGTGTATTCCCTGAAGCATGTCAGAGCCCTAAACACAGTGAGTGCTCAAATGTATGATTTTTTTCTTTTTGCGATAGGAGGCTCTAATTAAGTTGTCATCAATTCTGATGCACTTTGACATTTGGAAACCCCTGGACGTGTATTCAAAATAGGATTCATCCATTCTTCGGTGACCTTTCCTGCCCAATGGAAAGAATCCATTCCTTGTTATCATGTTATCAATGGAGCATGATGAAAGAGTTTTAGCTTGGTCACTGGCCAGCTGTGTGACAGACGTTAATTTATCACCTCTCAGGATCTCAGTTGGCTCATTTATAAAATTTGTAAAAATTTGTAAAAAGAAGGGGTTAGACTGACTGGTTGGTCTCTAACCAAAAGATCTTTACGGCTCAAAAATTCTGGTTCTATTTCTTCACAGTCCCCTAAAGGAAAAGAGAATTGGACTGCAGAAGGCAGGTTTCCATTTGGGGAAGGGGCTAAATGATGTTGGTAATTATCTTTAAAATGTCATGTGCACCTCCAGACCAAGCCAGGAATTTGGGGAGGGAGCTGTGTAGCCCTCAGAAGATGGAGAGTGATGCCTATTCTCTATGCCCTACTGCAGAGGTTGCTACCAAGGTCTTCCCTAAGGATACATTTAGGTAGCCATGGCTAACTTAGAATTTGGTCCAGCATGGAAAGGCTTCTAAGATAAACTCCTTTGATTACTACAGACCCATGGGTTAATCAATATCAATAAATAAAGCAAGGCTAAGAAAAGTTTCAGTGAGCTATGAAATAAATTACACACATCAACCTAAAATAAGCAAGGCATGCCAATCTTGCTCTTCCATGGCAGCAATCATTCTGTCCTAGGGGAGGTAAGAATGAAGAGTGACCTTAGGGATCACTCTTATTTATTTTATCATAATGTGCTTTTTGTTGCTGAGTCATTTTTCAGTCATGTTCGACTCTTTGTGACCCCATTTGGGGCTTTCTTGCCAAGGATACTGGAGTAGTTTGCCATTTGCTTCTCCAGCTCATTTTGCAGATGGGGAAACTGAGGCAAACAGGGTTAAGTGATTTGCCACAGGTCACACAACTAGTAAGTGTCTGAAGCCAGATCTAAACTCAAGAAGAAAAAGGAGTCTTCCTGACTCCAGGCCTGGCACTCTCTTCACTGTGCCACTTAACTGCCCCCTCATAATATACTACAGACCACTTAAAAAAGAGGAGGAAGTAGACGAGGTGTTCAGGAACTAGATGACAAGCCTGGCACAGAGGTGTTACATCGAAGTGATAGGAGATTTAATTACTCCAACAGCTGCTGGTGCTCTCTCTCTCTCTATCCAAAACAGAGTATCTAGTAGTTTCTTGGCATCCTTACTGACAATTTCATCCCTCAAAAAGTGGTGGAAGAACTGAAGAGAACTGCTATTCTGGACTAATTCTCACTAACAAGAAGGAATTGTTTCCCTTTGTGTCTTAAAATTTCATTCCTATCCCTCCTAGGCTGGCTGACCCTGTAGAATTTTTATCCTTGGAATCCTGCCTACCCTTTCCCTGAACTCTTTGAAATTTGCTTTCCAAAAATGTGGGATATGAGTGACTCTGTCTGGCTTTCTATCAAAAAATCTAAGATAGCATGGTCACTTCCTCCCAGGGTCCCTATTGTTTCTACTTAAACGATTTCCCTCATTCTTGTGAGTTTCTGATCCCGACTAGGCTCAGTTTTCTTCTAAGGAATGCCTCTGAACAATTAAAGTTGTTCAAAAGTAGAATGAGTTGGCCCAACAATTCCATTGCTGGGTCTACACCCCAAAGACACCAAAAAAAGAGAAAAAGAAAGTACAAAAATATGTATAGCAGCTCTTTTTGTAGTGGCAAAGAACTGGAAACTGAGAGGATGCCTATCAGTTGGAGAATGGCTAAGTTGTGATGTTTGAATGTGATGGAATGCTATTCTATAAGAAATGAAGGAGATTGTTTCGGAGAAATCTGGGAAGATTTGCATGAACTGATGCAAAGGGGAATGAGTAGAACTAGGAGAACAATTTTATTCAATAACTACATTCTTGCAAAAACAAACATCTTAGAAACTCTGTTCAGTGCAATGACCAAGGAAGATTCCAGAGTATTCAGAAACATTCATGTGCCTCTTGACAGATGATGGACTTGAGTGAAGACTGAGACACTGTTTTTTGGATATGGCTGATATGGGAAATCATATGATAGATTGGGGTCAAGTTGTAAAGAGCTTTAAAAGCTAAACAGAGGGGTTTATATCTTATCATGGTATGGGGCATGTAGGTGGCACAGAGAATAAAGCGCCAAGCCTGGAGTCAGGAAGACTCATTTTCCTGAGTTTAAATCTGGCCTCAGACACCTCCTGTGTGACCCTAGCCAAGTCACTTAACCCTCTTTGCCTCGGTTTTCTCATCTGTAAAATGAGCTGGAGAAGGAAATAGCAAACACACTCTAGCATCTTTGCTAAGAAAACCCCAAATGGAGTCACGAAGAGTCTGATACAATGAAAAAAAAATTGAATGACAACAAACAATAACTGAAGTTGATTGAGTAGAAAAGTGACATGGTTAAACCTGCATTTAAGCAAAATCTCTTTGGCAAGTGAGTAGAGGGCGGATTATGGTGATGAGAGACTTAAGGCAGGGAGACAAATGGATGAATTGACCACTTTTTCCTCTTCTTGTGGCACTCATCTACTGCTCTGTAATTTAGTTATCTGTCTATTAGACTGTTTGCTTCTTGGTTTTACTCATTATTATATCTCTAGTGTTATGGAGAACACCACCAGCCCTCACAAATGCTTGAGTGGTTAAGTTCTTATCTCAGGGTAACTGTCTTATATCAGTGGCATGCCTGGCCTCGTATACTGTTCCAAGGAGGTGAATAACAGGCCCCAGGAGAACCCGAGTAATAATGATTCTCATTTTTATAACCTTCAAGAGTCTACAAATCGTGTTCCTCACAACCAACCCAATGAGTCATGGGAACTTGTTACTGTGCCCACTTTAGATGGGGAATGATGAGGAAACTCAGGCTCAGAGAGGTTATGACTTGTCTGAGGTCACACATTAAGTGATAGAGTCACTATTCAGACCCTGTCATATGACTCCGAGGGCCACCATCCCACGTACCTTCTCTAGGGAACTTCCTAATGTCACGGTCCTTTTTGAGAACAAAGGACAACCAACCACAACAACCTAGAGTGTACTTTCTAATGCATGGAGGAAATTATGGTTGTGGCCCTAGCTATGAGGATTCAGGTTGTCCACAGTGAGGACCAGGGATACAGGGAGCACAGAACAGAAGTTGTGTATGTGGGAGATGGTCAGGGACCTGAGGGAGCATCTTGGAGGTGAGGGGTGTTTTGTATTTGGTGGGTAGGAAGGGATTAAAGCTTAAGAACTGTAATAGTAATGGCATTTAAAGATTCTCCTGTATTGGCTTGGTTTTTGGTTTGATTGTGTTAAAACGCAGAGTTTGTGAATCCCACTTGCGGGATGGACTTGTTGACTTGGAAAGAGAGTGCTGAACTGGGAGGAGCTGGTGACATAGATTTGGAGAGACACAAGAGAGAGGCAGAAGAACTTTTTGGAAGCAGCACCTTTGGAGGCAGAGAGAGACTGAGAGGATTGCTGAGGGCCACTTTGAATTGCCCAGGACTTTTGAGACCTGACCCCGGAGCTGCCAAGGACTGAGGAGACACGGCTGTTTTGCTGGTACTTTGTCTGTCTGTTTTGATGTTGTTTTGCCAGATTTGTCCACTGGTGAAAGACAGTCCTGTTGTTGCAGAAGCACTGGAACCTGGCTTTTTGTTAAGAAGCCCTGAGACTGTCCTGCAGACAGAGAGTGAATACTGTCCACTGGTGAAGGGCAGTGCTGTTGTTGCAGGGGTCTGGGAACAGACCAGGGTGAAAGGCTGTTGTTAGGTGTTGGGGAACAAATTGGCTGAATGTGCTGCCCCATCTCTCTCAGTGTCTTCTTTTTCCTTTCATTCTCTCTCTGCCTCTATGTCAGAGTTGGGAGGGTGCTCAGAACTTACTTAGACCAACCGACATAAACACAGACTCTCCTCTATAACATCCTGACTGCCACTTAACTACAGAGGTAGAAACTTAACTGCCTCTTTCTTCATCAGTAAAATTAAGGGGCTGGCAAAAAAAATTATCAACCAAACAGTATATACACACTGAGAGGCAGCTAGAAGGCTCAGTGGATAGATGGCTGGGTCTGGAGTCAAGAAGACCTGAATTCAAATCTGACTACAGATATTTACTATGTGACCTTGGCCAAGTCATTTAACCTCTGCTTGCCTAGAAGGCAGCTAGGTTACCCAGTGGATAGAACACTGAACCTGGGGCCAGGAAGACCTAAGTTAAAATGTGGCTTCAGACACTAGCTTTGTGACCCTGGGCAAATCACTTGACCTCTGTTTGCCTAACCCACTAGAGAAAGAAATGGCAAATCAATCCAGTATCTTTGCTAAGAAAACCCCATGGACAGTATAGTCCACAGGGTCATGAAGAATTAGACACGACTGAACAATAACAACAACAATGTGCCCAGTGATGCCACCTAGCTACTGAGAAAGAAGGTAATGGCCTAAATATACAGAATAAAACACACATTTATGGATATGGCCAATAAAGAAATTTGTTTTGCTTATCTATGCAAATTTGTTTAAAAGGTTTTGTTTTGTCTCTTTCCCTTCACTCTCTGGGAAGGAAATGGAAGAGGTGGGAAGGAAAACCGAATGCTAATTGAAAAAGGAAAAAAAAAAGGAGGCTGGATTAGATAACCTCTGAAGTCTAACTTTAAATTTATAATCCTATGATCCCTGACAAGTGGCCATCCAGATTCTTCTGGAATATCTCCAGGAGGAAGGAAGGAACTCACTACTAAGGCAGTCCGTGTAAGGATGGCCCTAATCAGGAACACATTTTCCCTTAACGTCAAGAAAAATGTGCTTCCAGGCAACTAACACCACTAATTCTAGCTCTATCCTTTTATTTAAAGGAAGTTCTTCCTTATCAAAGCTTTCAAATATTTGAAAACATTCATATTCTCTTTAAGTCCTCTCATTATCAAGTGAAATGTCCCCAGTTTCCTTAACCAATTCCCATATGGCACAGTGTCCATTTAGTCTTTCTACCACCCTGGGTCCCTCCTTTGGACGTGTCCTTCCTCAAACCTGGCACCCAATGTGAATACTCCAGGTATCTATCTGGTATTCAGTCATTCAATTGTGTTCAACTCTTCACAACTCCACAAACTGTCCATGGGGCTTTCTTTTTTTTTTTTTTAAGCAATTGGGATTAAGTAACTTGCTCAATGTTACACAGCCAGTTATTTCTGGGTGTGGTGATAAGTATCAGAGCCCGGATTCGATCCCCAGGTCATCCCGATACTGGGGCCGGTGCTCTTACTCTCTGAGCCACTTGGCCACCCCTAAGCAACTGAGGTTAAGTAACTTGCTCAAGGTTACGCGGCCAGGTGTTTCTGGGTGGGTGCTAAGTGTCTGAGCCTGGATTCGATTCCCCAGTCATCCCAACACTGGGGCCAGTGCTCTTACTCACTGTGCTACCTGGCCACCCCTCCATGGGGCTTTCTTGGCAAAGATCCTGGAGTGATTTGCCATTTCCTTCTTGTGTGTCCCTATTTAACAGATGAGGAACTGAGTCACATAGGGGTTAAGTGACTTGCTCAAGGTCACACAGCTAGTAAATGTTTGAGGCCAGATATGAATTCAGATCTTCCTGATGCCAGATCTAGCACTTTATCCACTGTGCTACCCAGCTGGCCCTATATCTATATCCATATTTACCTCTATCTAGAGATATAGATGTAGATAGAGAGACAGATAGATCACCTTCCTCATTCTGGAAACATTATACATAACTGGACACAACATGCAACAGAAGCAAACTTTTTATTTGCTGTAGTTCCTGAATGAAATTTTACATACCTGGTTCTGATTTTTGTTTTTTTTGGTTCAGACATGTCATTTCATTGGTCTAGGGAATGCCCAGTGATGAAATTTCTCTACCAATGCAGATCTGCAACTTATAGTTTTAGAGAGTATATACCTTGCATGTATCTTGTATGTACCTAGTAATTTATGTATGATCTTCCCTGTCATTATTATTACTATTTTATTATTACTCCAGTCTTCTTGGTGGCAAGGGCTGTTTTTGCATTTTTATATTTATATAAATATATTATATTTTATGTATCATATTTTATATAAACCTATATTTATGTAAAATATGTTATATTTAGATTCCTTTATTATTGTTTTGCATTTCTTTATACGCACAGTTGTGGGAAATCACTATAGGTTGTTGCTTCTGCATAAAAGCCAAATTGCTACATAGGATGCAGGTACTTACATGACAGTTGGAAAGTATAAAGAAGATGAGGGGAAGGGGGCATCGAAATGTGGGTAATGAGAGATATAAAGGGGGCAGAGACTCGCGTGGATTTTAGGCGCTCTGGATAGGCTGTAATCCCTGCAGTACCCAGTTGGTGGGGAAACAGGAAAGGGAAATGGGAATTGGAAATAGGGAATAAAAAGCCATGTATTTGTCTCAATGGGTGTGCCTACTTGTTAGACACCTGCTTTTGCAAGAACGTTAAGTTAAAGTCCTTCCTAGATCATCAGTGGCTTCATGGAGTTCTTGGTAAGGCACTTGCTTCTTACACAGTGACCAGCATCAGTAAAGACTTAGTAAATGTATATTGACTTACTCACTGATGAGGGATACTCAGGGACAGCCAGTGTGTGTCAGAGGCTGGGTTTGAACCCTAAACTTCCTGATTCCGTGGCTGGTTCTCTACCCACTATGCCAGGCTCCTTCTGCAGAGTAAACTATTTAAAGCTGATGAAACAGAATAAAAGTATAAAAGTGTCCCTTGTGTATAATATAAATGTGTGTGTGATCCCTTTACCAAAAGCAAAAGAAATAGAGAGACAGATCAATACAGAAAGATAGACAGACCACCTTCATCATTCTGGATACTGCTTGTATATAACTGGCCATAACATGCACCAAAAGCATGCTTTTGGTCTGCTGTATTGATTATACATATATGTGTAGTACTTGATACAGACAGCCCACACATATGTATACATGCATATACATACACACACATATCATACATATTCTATATGAAATAGGAACTGTAAATAGGTAGCTTGTTACTTGCTTATAATAACCTCCCATTGTTCTTGTATGGATTATCTATCCCCAGTGCTCAATCCAAGGTGGCCCTTTCCCTGCTGCCATCGTAGCAGACATTGGAATCATTTCCCTTGGTCCACAGACATGTCCTTCAGTCATGACTGGTACAAGTTTGGGGAGCATGAATTCATTTTAAAATTAGCTTGAGCCAAGCATCATTAGGAAGGAAAACCCGCTGCCAAAAGACCATTACATAATGCCCTCTCTCCAAAGCCAAATGGCTCTTGTATCATCAGATGTTTCTGATTATTCATGTCTCTGCTTCCTCTCCATCCCCTGCCCTCCCTCAAGCACAGACACTGTTGATGCAGCTGTTCTGGAGCACATTTCAAGTTAAAATGTCAGCAGTGCTTTCCAGAAGGCAAACGGCTGCTTGATTTTTCTCCTGTATTCCTTTTCACCCGCCTACATTCCTCCAGGGATGGAGAGAGCAACAGGGCAGGGTGGGCAGCACAGTGTGAACAGAAACCTGTTTTCTAGTATGGCCCTAGCACTGTATAGGCAAGCTCTAGGACGCAGTGACCTCAGCTCTTTGTGCGTTGGATCCCTTATCTGTAAAACAACAGTGGTAGGCATGGGGCACACATGTGAACACACACACATGCACATGCATGTGAGCACACACACACAGATAATTCAATTCTATTATTATTTACTAAGCACCCACTCTGTTCAAGGCAGCACAGTGTAGACAGGGAACGGGCCTGGGAGTTGGTAAGACCTAGCTCACTTCTCTAGTCATACTAATTCTTAGTCGCATTGACTTTCTGACCTCAGACAATGCTTCAAGACAGGGTTCTTTTTCTGTGTCCTATGCCCCTAGGCAAGTCTGGTGAAGTCTATGGACCTCTTCTCAGGTCAGTTTTTAAATACATAAAATAAAATACATAGGAAAACAATTCTATTAAAATAAAGGTCTGGGAGGCTAGGTGGCACAGTGAATAGAGGACCAGGCCTGGAGTCAGGAGGACCTGAGTTGAAATCTGGCCTCAGACACAACACAAACACTAGCCGTGTGACCTTGGGTAACTCACTTAACCCCAATTGCTCTCCAAAAAGAAAAAAAAAATTTTAAAGGTCTAATTTTTTCCCATCCAAGTTTTCACAAACGAGGGAGGGGGTGGGAGCCCCCACAGGGAGGATCTGTAGACCAGAAGTTAAAAATTCTTGCTATAAGACCATAAGTTGCTAAACAAGTACCAATATGCACATGGAGTATGCATTTATAAATGAATTACAAATTGAATGACTGAACTGAATAATTTCAATTGAATTGAACTGATTGAATTAAATGAACTGAATTATAAAATGAATTTTAAAACACTTTGAGGTTTGCAAAGTCCTTTTATATATATAACACTTGATTCTTAACCCAACAGGGATACTGTTATCCCTGTTCTACAAATGAGGAAACTGAGGCTTAGTGAGATTACCAGACTTGTCCAAAATCGCATAGTTAATAAGTAACTGTTAAAATCCTCTCCTGACCCCAGCTCCATAATCCTAACATTCTATGACTATGTGAAACTATGTCTGGCTTTGCAAATACCCCTGGGCCTCAAGGCCTAGGGAATGCTAGCCTTCAGAAGAAATGTGTCAATGGAAGAGATCATTCAAAAGTCACTTTTATTTGTCTTTGGGATATTTATTCATATGTTAGGTCAGGAGGGGATTTCTATCTCCCCTCCAAGTCAACTGACCTTCTCTATGTTTTGTTTCAGCTAAAGAGGCATCTCATAGTAAGAGCTGCTTAGGAATTAAATGAATTATCTCATGACACACAGTTTCCTGTCACCTGGATTGTTTAAGCAGAGGATATGTGGCCATCTGTCAGAGTATTCCTGTATGGTAGTTTGGATAACAGAAAGAACCTGGTCCTCCAGCTTCTAGTTCCTTCCCCTCTGAGATAACCTTCCATCTATCAGCAGGAATTTTTTCATTCTTTGTATCTGTATCCTCCACTGACTGACACACAGTAGGTGCTTAATAAATCCTTGATGATCAATGATCTACTCTGTACAGAACTTGGATGTACTCAGTTATTTACATGTTGTTTCCTGCATTAGGATGCAATCTCATTGAGATCAGGAACAGTTTTTGTCTTTTTAAAATTCTAGCTTTTAGCAAAGTGCCTGGTACCTAGCAAACTCTTAATAAATGCTCATTATCTAACTGACTTTTCATTTTAAAAGTCAATTATTCTAATAATAAAAAAATTTTTAGCCCCTGAGGAAATGAAATAGCATCTGGATAGCAAGTGGCTATTAAAAAAAAAAAGCACAGTGGTGTCAGAAGTAGCCCGACATGAATGTCTAGCTCCCCACGTTTTGCCCGGCCCAGGCAGGTGAAGCTGGAAGGCCAGGGATGCCCCAGTGGCAAAGAAAGGAAGAAATAAAGGAGAGGGGGGTTCTGGGAATTACCTCTTTGTGCTGCAGGCATCTGGGCAGGTTGGACACTTCTCGCAAGTCTCTCCAAAGGCCCCAGGCTTTGTGCACTGGCACCGCCCACAGGAGCAATACCCTCGGCCACTGCAGATCTGGCCATCATTGGACAGACATGTTTCAGTCTCTGTAGAGCAGTTACAGTTGTCCCCGATGTAGCCAGCATGGCATTTGCACTCCCCACAGTGGCATTCCCCGTGACCTAAAACCAACACATAGGGCACATCAGGGCATTTGACCTCAGCAGGACTAGGAATCATAGATAGGACAGGAAACTTATCTAAATTATTCCACAGAATGACTGAGTCCCACAGGGGTTTCAGAATCCCTGATTCTCAGTTCCCCAAACTATAAAATAAGGGAGTTAGATTACCTAATCAATGTGAGTCAGTAAACATTTACTTTTAAATATCTACTACGTACAAGATCATAGTAATCACTAAAGTCCCTTCCAAATCCAACTTCTATCCCTTACATTCTAATCCAGTCATGATTGGAATGATCAATGATTCTAGGAACAACCTTGCCAACTCCCTTAGTCTGTCTCAGCTCAAATGAAGCACTTAGCTCATTCACTGGCTCTGGGCCCCCAAATCCCCACAGGACCTGAACATGACCAAAGAAAGCCATCTGGGCAATGAGGACAAAAACTTATGCAGTCCATACAATGCCCAGGCCTAGCTATCAAGCTCAGTTATGTATGTCCAATGGGAAGAGGAGCCTTCTTCCAAAGGGCTGGAATATTATCTTCTCAGGAGTCCTAAATACACCATTTTGTAACTTGATAGTTGACAAACCCAAGGCTATCACTCACTTCAGACATATATATATATATATATATATATATATATATATATATATATA
>NW_027187301.1:4061823-4200230 GCF_028583685.1 Petaurus breviceps papuanus
TATATATATATATATATATATATATATATATATATATCCCTTTAGAAGAAAAATTGTTTAAGCTAAAGGCATATTTCACAATGAGAGCTAACTAGGAATGAAATGGGCTCATTTTGTGATATAGTGAGTTCCCTGTCACTGGAAATATTCAAGCAGAGGCTGTTTGAACACCTGTTTTTCCACAGCAGACAAGAGGATAGGTAAGACTCTTCTTGTGTGTTCAGGGTGGGTAGGGGAAGAGGTGGCAGGTCACCTATGGGGAAATGTCTAACCACAGTTGGGAATGCTCAACACCACTGATAAAAATACACACTAATGGAGGTAGCCTCTGCTGGAGTCCCTCAGAGCCTCATCATGGCATGGACATCTATGACCCTGTGGGCATACCAAGGGAAGAGAAGCCTGCCAATATAATACAATAAACTTTTATTAAGCTTCTTATTATGTGCCAGGCACTGTGCAAAGCACTGGAGATACAAACAGAAAAGTAAGGTAGTCCCTGCTTTCAAGGAGTTTCCACTCTAAAGAAGGAAGACAACACACAAAAAAGGAAGCCAAGAAAAAGTGGGGATGGAGGAGAGGGGGAGAAAATAGCCAGTAAGGGGAAATGATGATGGTAGAATCAAATTCAAGGGGTGCAGGTGGTGGCAGAGGAAGGCCCAGCTGGCCTTCAGAGCTTTGGGAGGAGTTCTTTGCCCCAGCCCTCAGATCAGAGGGATAGAGAGGACTGATGAGGTATGTGAATAGCAAGCTGAGAAAGCTTCCTGTGCAGGCCTAGACCTGTCATCTGAGGAATAACCTTTGCCAGAAAATACAGGATCATCACCAAAAAGGCTAGCCAGCAGCTAATGAGGTTTTTCGTTTGTCAATTTTTCCATAGCAGCTCATTAAATCAGTTCCTAAGGTGTGGAGGGACACAATAGGTGTCTGTGGAGGGATTGCCACACCACTGAAATGATGTTTCTGTTGAAATGAAACGGTGCAAAATATAACCCCAAAAGGTATATAAGTTAAATAGGGAGAGACAAATCTTTGCTTGGTGCTTGATGTATTTTTTTTTTCAGCAGCAGATTTTCTTTAAGTTTGGTTAAAGCTAATTTTAATAAAAATCAATTTTTGTTCCCTGAGTGTGCCCACACCGGAGGAGATCAGAGGAGCGGAAGGTGGGTTGGGGATGTGCCAATCTCACTTCCGAGCCAAAATCAAGACTCTGTTCCGGCGGGAACATGCCAGCATGTGCTATGCAGTCAGCCACCAAACAAGCGTAAGCCCAAACAGAGTCTCAGAATAGGACTCCCCTGTGGCCTTGGCATCATGGAAAAGTATCAGCAGGGTGATGTTATCTGGTACATGACCTGAAGGAGAATGACCTAAAGTATGGCCAGACTTCAGAGATATCACTAAATCCTCCCTACTGCCCTCTGCCCTATTTCCAGACTTGCCGTCCTTTTCCCCTCATGATTTACAATAAATTATATTTCAATTGTGCTGTGATCAAGGCAATTTACAAATCAAGGCACATAGTGAAATTCTGGGAGGTTAAAGAATGCTTATTTAACTGCTAGGATGCTGGTGCAATGTTTGAGCACCACAGTATACAGGCGAGTCTCATAACCCAGTGACTACAACCAAGTCACATAGAAAGCTATAATTCTGGAGGCTCTCCCAGCCCTTTCCTTCAGGTGCCTAAAGCCATTACCTTTTTCAAGCCTCAGTGCAAAATGCAGTATGCCTTCTCTGACAATAAGATTATAGATCTGGAGATGGAGGGAACTTCAGAGGCTATCTGGCCCGACTCCCTCATTTTATATATGAGGAAACTGAGGTCCCAGGTTAAGTAACCTGCCCATGGTCACAAATGGTAGCAAGTACAAGAGGTAGAATTTGAATCCAGCTCTTCTAACTCTGATTCTTATCTAATTCCTTTATTCTGCTTCCTCTTAGCTCTCATCTTCTACAAGAACTCCAATTTTAATGAGTTTGAAAGAATATAATTTGTAATAATAATCCAAACATCCCCCATTAAAATGGGCACAGAATGCACAGCTGGTTTAAAGCATGTGTGCTTATTTATCATTGTTGTTTAGTTGTTCCGTTGTGTCTGACTCATTGTGACCCCACGGACCACAGCACACTAGGTCCTTCTATCTTCCACCGCGTCCCAAAGTCTATTCAAACTCGTCTTTGTTTCATCTTCTGCCATCCCCTTCTCTTTCTGCCTTCAAGGTCCCCCAGCATCAGGGGCTTTTCCAGTGAATACTGTCTTCTCATTATATGACCAAAGTTTTTAAGCTTCAGTATTTGTCCTTCCAATGAATTGTCTGAATTAATTTCTTTAAGTATTGACTAATTTGATCTCTTCAAAAGCAAATGATGATGTTATAGAAAACCCTAATTTTGCAATTGAAAGGGACATCAGTGGTCATCTACTCCAACCCATATCTGAAAAGGAATATATTTGACTAACAGCCTCCATTTAAAGACTTCAAAGGAAGGGGGACCCATCAGCTCCTAATCAGATTATTTTCACCAACAGTAGCCAAGGAGATATTGTACAAAACAAGACTCTTTGCGAGTTTCCATAACTAGTAGCAATGACTGAGCCATCACACAAAAGCAACTCACATTTATTATCACATTATTTAGAAAGCATTTTTCTCCTCAACTAGTAAATGGAGGTAGATAGCACAAATTGCCCCAATGGGGAGAGCACTGGCCCCAAAGTCAGGAGGACCTGAGTTCAAAGCCAGCCTTAGACGTGTACAAGCTGTGTGACCCTGGGTAAGTCACTTCACCCCGTTTGCCTCAGTTTTCTCATCTGTAAAATGAACTGCAGAAGGAAATGGAAAACCACTCCACTATTTTTGTCAAGAAAACCTCAAATAGGGTCACAGATAGTTGGACATAACCGAAAGGACTGAACAAAAACAGCAGAGATGGAGAACTAAGGAGAGACTCCCAAACCCACTCACAGCCCAGTGGTAGAACTGAAAATCAGGTCTTCTCATTACTAACTTCAGAGCTCTTTCCATAACAACATGCCAGTTCTTCTTTGCCATTTTCCTTGACATGTATTTGAATGAAATAAAAGCTACTCCTCCACACATTCCTACTCTAATGCATCATGGTATGGAGGTGACTATGTGTTCTAAAAGGCTATGACAGATGAGTGTAAGCCCTGGAAAGCTTGCCCATACTGGAAAATCTTTGAGCACAGCCCTGGCAAGAGATGCCTATTTTCCAAGGAGCAGGTTAGCTAAGTATAAAGTGGCCAATAGACCAGCCACTTAGTGATGAAGTTGTTGGCCATGGAAACCTGTAAAACGCTCAATAAAAGTTATGTTCTATTTCAAAAGACTGTATTGGTGATGGTGCAGGGTAAAAAAGGATTATAAACTGTTTTTGTTGGGGGGAAAGTGTTTTGTTATATGTGGATGGATGTTTATATAGAGGACTTTCTGAAACTGGATGCAATGTAATTCTAATGACCAAATTTGTCCCCAAAGAGACAAGGAAATCTATCTCCCTCCCTTGCTTGTAGAGGTGGAGGACTATGGGCATTGGACCACCTTATACACTGTCACCCTAAGTTAGTAAATTGGTTAGTCTGGCTGAACTGCTTTTTCTTGCTATTTATTTTTTAGTTTTTCCTATAAGGAATGACTCACTAGGTCAGAGTTAGTAAAGGAATATATTTGGGAAAGAATGTGAAATTAAAAAAAGAAAAATTAAAAATGTTTTTTTTTAAATAATTCTTTCTGAGATTTCTGGGGCTTTACAGTAATATGGCTATGGTCTTCTCAGGATCGAGATAAATGTGGGTTACCCTAATTACCAAAGTTGGTAATGATGGTAGGGTGGAAATTAATTCACAATATTTCTGGCAAGGACTAGGAAAGAAGGAATGATCTGGGACATAACAGGGCAGAAATACAACAGAAGGCAGACATTTTTCCCAGAATGGATAAAGCTAGACTCACTCTGTATTCTATATCTATAAATTAAGCTACTGATCTATGGTTTGTAAATTGAAAAGAAGAATAACAGAATGTTAGGGCTAGGAGGGTCCTTACAGATCATCTAGCCTAACCTTCTCTCAAGAGGATGCAAAGAAAGATTTGGTGCCTAGAGAACTCCTGAATTCATTAACTGAAAATGCATTTATCAAGTGCCTGCTCTGTGCTAGGCACTCAGGATATAAAGGGGGGGAAATGAAGTATTCCCTGCATATAAGGATCTCACATTCCGTTAGAGAGAAATAACACATGCATGACACACAGAAAGCTAAATACAAAATATAAACAAAATATGGGCATCTGGGTGGCACAGTGACAGAGTGCCAGGAAGACAGCTCTTTTTGAGTTCAAATCCAGCCTCAGACACTTACTAGCTGTGTGACCCTGGGCAAGTCACTTGATCCTGTTTGCTTCAGTTTCCTCATCTGTAAAATGAGTTAGAGAAGGAAATGACAAAGCACTCTAGTGTCTTTGCCAAGAAAACCCCAAATGGGATCACAAAAAATTAGACAGGGCTGAAATGAATAAACAACAAAAAATTTGCAAGTCATACATAGGAATACAAAGAAACATAAAAACTATCCCTACCCTCGATTTTAATGGGATAGACAACATGTAAATAAGTAGATATGTACAAAGCATATAAGGAGTAGATGGAAGGTAGTCTGAGGGGGAAAGGACCCAGGCATCTGGAGAACCAGGAAAGACCTCCTGCAAAAAGTAAGATTTGAACTGAATCTTGAAGCAAGTCAGGGAAAGCATTCTAAGCAAAGGGGACGCTAGTACAAAGGTATGAAGAGGAGCTCTTCCCTCCTTCCCTCCCTCTGCCCACATAGGGCATCATACCTTTACCTGTGGGTGCTCTGCCTAAAGGAATGTAAATTTCAATAACTGAAACCTTGCAAGATATTTTGGGGTTTACAGCCTGGATTTCTTTTTTCAGGGCCATGCCTTAAACCCAAATCACCCTAATTCTCAATGATTGGCCAACAATAGGTCCCAATCCAATCCTCACTTGGTTATTGCTTGGGCACCAGAGTGAATGTAAATAGCAAGTGTTTCTGTTTGGGCCAGAAACCCTGAGGGTCTTTGTCTCCCAGATTGATTTTTTTTTTTTTGACTAGGTTAAAGAAGCTATTTTGGGCCTCATTTCTTACCTAGCCTTAATCACTGAATGGGTGTTGCCTTGGACAAATTGAGACCTGGCAAAGATCTTAGTTTAAAAAGGCCAGGGTCTCCCACTGCATCCTGGGCTATCTCCAGTTTTCTTGATCTATATCTTGCCACTGGATCCAGATGGTTCTGGAGGAGAGAGTAAGGGTGGTGACTTTGCACAGCCCTCCCTCAATTAAACCCAACTCACTTTCATGTCATGACAGCACCTTCCTGATGCCATGGTCCTTGTACAGAATGAAAGGTCAAACAACAGCAGTGAAGAAGAGATGGAGAGCTATGTGTGAGGAACAGCAAGTAAGCTAATGCTGATGGATTGCAGAATAGGTGGAGGGAGTCAAGTGCTAAGAAGACTGGATGGAAAGGTAATCAATCAATCAACACACATTTATTAAGTACTTACTATGTGCCAGATTCTATGCTAAGTGTTAAGGATGCAAAAAAAGAGGCAAAAGACAGTATCTGCCTTCAAGGAATTTACAATCTAATGGGGAACACGATATGCAATAAATGTATACAAAGCAAGCTATGTATTGGATAAATAGGAATAGACTTGCTCTTTGGAAAAATCACTTAGACAGCTAAGTATGAATGAGAGTGGGGAAAGACCTGAAGCAGGGAAACCAATCAAAAAGCTATTAAATGCTTAACATGCTGAGTGACAGGTGACTCAGGAGCCCTATTCACCCCTACTGCAGGAGGTGGACCTGTGCAGCATCCAGAACTAGGCCTGGAACCCAGGCAGCCACAAACCAAGGCAGCTTGGACCTAAACCACAACATCAGAATGTGAGCTCTTTAGGGGTAGGAGCTTTTTCTTGAAACTCCTGTTCTTAGCTCAGTGACTAGTATATAGTAAGCACATAATAAATGCTTTTTTGACTGAATGAGGGCAGGAGACAAGGCCAGGCAAATGTTGAGGAAAATGAAGTATTCCAGGAATACAAAGAGTATAATAATCAGACTCACATGGAGAAATTGAGGCTGGAGATATGAGTAATAAATAAGTAAGAATTTTAAAAAGAACAATAAACACAATAAAGAAATACCTCGGAGTGAGAGAAACCCAAGTGGCAAACCTAGAAGAAAATAAATCCTAAAGAAATATAAGCAGATCCTCAGAAAAGAATGTCCTTGCCACAAGAATATTTTTGAAGAAATGAAGCAAGATATAAAATAGATTAGTTACAAAACAATTGGCAGGGAGAATTAATACCTTAATGGTGGTAAAATTTACCCAAGCATTGAACACTCTGAAATTTAGAATGAGTCATACAGAAAAAAATGACTCCATGAGGCAATAAGAAATGTTAAGACAAAACCAAAAGTTTTAAAAAAAGAAAATATGACGTATAAATATAAAAAACAACTGGTCTGTAAAATAAGTCAAGAGATAATCTAAGAATCATTGGACTGAAAAAGAATGAGTATGAAACAAGTTATTTACCTCTCAGAGAGGTGATGAATTTAAAATGCAGAAAGACATGCACATTTTTAGATCCAGCTAATGTGGGGATTTAGATCTTGAAAAACACATGCCATATATGCCTGTTCTTTCATAAGGTCTTAAAAGGGCCGGGGTCTCCCCACTGCATCCTGGGCCATCTCCAGTCATTCTGATGAATATCTGGCCATTAGACCCAGATGGCTCTGGAGGAGAAAGTGAGGCTGGTGACCTTGCACAACTCAAGTCAAAGTCAACTGCAAGTCACATATTCATCTCCCTGATGGTCATGTCCTCTTCAATAACAAAGGACAAGCACAACAGCAATTCTGGGATTTATTTTACTGTATTAAGCAGTTCTATATTGAAGCCTTTATTTTCTTTTCAAAAATTTTTTTTTAAAATACTTGCTCAATTTGGTGGCATGGGAATGGTTAGTGAGAGGCGGAAATGCATAAAAAAGTTTAAGCAATGAATAAACAGAAGTTATTAATAAAGATTTATTTTAAAAAAGAATCATTGGACTATCTGAAAGAAGGCTTGAATATTATAGTTCAAGATATCATAAATCTTCCCAGATCTTCTAAAACTAAAAGGCAAAGTTCAAAACAAAAAATAGAAAGAATACACTAATCACCTAATGCAAGAAATCTCAAATTAGATCTCCCAGGAACAACATAGTCAAAATTCAGAGCCTCTGAGTCAAAGAAAAAAACAGGGTGGATACTTTGAAATGGGAATGCAGGAGTCAATCACAACAGAGAAAGTTAAACATATTTAACTTCAACATTTAAAAAAATTAATATTAACATATTTAAGAGGTATTTAATGTAAGGTAGGATCCCTACCCTCTGGAAGCTTACAGATAAACAGGGAAAAGGAAAGAAAGGGAACAAAGTATTTATTAAGTGCTGTACAAATATCTCATTTGGTCCTCAAAACAACACTGGGAGGTAAGTGCTTTATTATCCCTATTTTACCATTGGGAAAATTGAGGCAGAAATATTAAGTGACTTGCCCAGGGTTACACAGCTAGTAAGTATCTGAGGCTCAATCTGAACTCAAGTCAACTTGGTAGACCTGAGAGCAGGCCCTGCCTCCAAGCCACTGTCCCAGCAGGATGAGACACAAAGATCCAGTATGTTACTCAGTATTATAGATTAAGTGCATTAGGGATGTGCCCTGTGGCGGTGTGAGTCACCACTCCCTGCCCTGGTTATCACAGGTGTTTCTATATGGAGATGGCGGAAGGGGAAGCTCATCTACCTGGGCCCAGGGCTTGGTTGAGTATCCTTATTCTGTGACTAAATAAAAGTTGTTCCATTAGTGTTTCCTTGTATTATGTCTGGCTGATTACATTATGTAATAGTAAGACTGGATCCAAATGGCATTGTTGTACACGATGTAGGGAAGGGAAAAAGAAAAGCAAGTAAAAACAACACCAGCCCAAGCACCCTCTGGTTATTGCTAACGGTCCCAGAGGAGCTGGATTGTCAACACCGGGAGAACGAAAGTTTACCTGGCCCAGTTCAGGAACTCAAAGCAGAGCTCTTAGTTTTTAGGGAGCATGCTATGAAAGCCTCTGAGGGGCTGCCTATGAAAGGGGCAATGCTAATGGGGGGCCAACTGGCCATGCATGGGCAGAAACCAATGGGCTGGAAGCAGGAAGTGGTCATATCTCAGGAGAAAATAGTGGTCCAATACCTCTCAACAAGGTGATTCTGGCTCCCAGGTTATTTCCCAGGCCATTCTGGAAAGCAGGAAGCAGGAAGTTTCCCTCTTTTATTTCTCCTTCCCTTTCTCTCCTTCCCCCAAATACTAAATGGCATGGACTGCCTTTACCAAAGCAGATTTAAACAAAGCTAGATGAAGAGGAAGTGAGTAAATTAGGAGGAGGAAAATGTCCAGGGTGACAGGCTCTCTGGGAGTAATTTTTAATATCATCAGTAGTTATATTTTGTCCATGTTTGGACAGTTGTTTATAACTCTTAACATAATGGAATACACTAATGCTTTTTATTTCTTTATTTATTTGTTGGTTGAGGCAATAGGGATTAAGTCACTTGCCCAGGGTCACACAGCTAGTAAGTGTTTGAGGTCATATTTGAACTTAGGTCCTCCTGACTCCAGGCTCAGTCCACTGACCAATGTACCACCCAGCTGCCCCCACTAATGTTTTTTCAAAGCTAGATGACTTAGGGTTACTTAAAATTATTTGGGAGGCCCCATGGTACATCAGAGAGAGCCAGCTTCAGGTTTAGGAAGGCCTAGGTTCAAGTCCTCCCTCTGACTCACCAATACTAGTTACGTGACTCTGGGTAAGTCACTTAATTCCTCAGTGCCTCGAAGGCACCTCCTTTCCCCCTCCTCCAAAGAATGTAGTCAGTGCTTCAGAGGAGGGAATTTCCACACCAGGAGCTCCTTACACTAGTTTCAGCCAAAAGAACATATTTGTATTTTTGTAGCTCATAGGTTCTTGGGGCATTGTTGAGTGAGAAGTGAATATCCATGACTAAAGCACACACAACATTAAGGTCCTAATTAACTTCCTTGGTTTTATCTAAGTGCTTCAGACATCCACATTCAGAAGGTACAATCTCTTCACACCATCCAATATGACAGCTTGGTGGCACCAGCCTGGAGTTAGGAAGAGTTCAAACTTCCTGAGTTCAAATCTGGCCTCAGACACTAGTTGTGTGACCCTGGGCAAGTCACTTAACCCTGTTAACCTTAATTTCCTCACCTTTAAAATGAGCTGGAGAAGAAAATGGCAAACCATTCCAGTATCTTTGCCAAGACCCCAAATGGGGTCACAGAGAGTCAAACACGACTGTAAACAACTGAGCAACAATCATCCAATACATAGACTTCTGAATGAATGAAAGAACAAGTTTACCAAGCCTGTGTGCTGGCCCCCTTGTAACTCATCAGATGCACAAGTTTCTATTACCCATAATGAATCTGTTGCTTTAAAAGGCAAAGAGAAAACCCCACTCACTTGCCTGCCTCATAATAAGACATGCTATTCCTGGTATTTCCTTTGCAAGTAGATTAGAATTGCCCAAACTGTCTTTCCACATCCTCCTAAGTCATAAGCCCAGGCTTGGCAACAACTTAGTCTGGCTTCCTGGGGCAAAAGTACCTCTTGTCCCTCTGGGAATGTGTTTGCCTTGCCCTTTTAACTTTCCTTTTACTCTTTATATAAATTAGAGAAAGTAAGAAACAAGAGACTCCTAACTTCCCAGCTCTCTGAGGACAACAGGCACTTTAAAGTTTGTAAATCATTTTCCATTCATTATTTCACTGAAGCACAACTATTACCCTGTGAAGTCGGTGCTCCTGGAACTATTGTCCCCATTTTGAAGATGACTGACCTGAGAATCAGAGGAACTAAGGGTTTGAATCCTGGACTTTCTGCCTTCAGTTCCACATTTTTCCTACTATATTGAACTGACTCTCAGAGCACTGCAGCTTGGGAAGGTAACCTAGGCTCCTTGCCACTTAACTGAAGGCAAGCCAACAGGAGAGGTCTGATGCCAAAGGAATTTTGTTTTTAACTCCACATTGTCTTTATGAATGCACACACTCTCAATCATATCCCCTGAGTAAAATGCTGATTGGAAGAACTCTCATATCATCATATTGTTAATTCCCTCATTTGTCTTCTCATTTCCTCCTCAGCTATCCATGTCCCTCTATTTCTTAAAACCAGACAAAAAAATCAAGTCTTGATCAACACATTCCTGGTCCCACTCTGGTCCCTCTACTTTTCATTCTCTCAAGGCTTATTCAACTTGGCATCATTAACTGGGCACCACCTACTACTGTGGGTAATACCAAAGAATATAACCCTTTGTCCCTGTGCCCAAAGGGTGTATAGTCTTCTTTGGGAAACAATGAACTAACCAAATAAGTTCCTAGTTTTCCCTAAGGTTCACAAAGTGCTTTCCTCACAATATCCCTGCGATGGGTGGATAGTGCAAGTGTTGCTGTTTTCTACAAATGAGAAAATTGAATCACAGAGAGGCAAATCAACTTGTTATCAACATTCATACAGCTAGTAAGGATCAGAGCTAAGGTTCAATGCCCAGCCCTCCTGACTCACAATTCACTGTTCTTGCCACAACACCATAAAGTACATACATGTATATATTCATACACACAACGAATATAGAAGCCGGTATGGAAAGAAGTGGAAATACATCAGGTTCAATTCTGGAAGCATGATCTGATGGAAAGACCCTGGATTTTCTGTGAGGGGGCCTGATTTCATAAGCACTCTTCTGACACCGGTCATGTAGCCACCCACACGTCTTACCACTACTGCGGCACTGGGGTCACTGGTTATCTGCAAAGCCTTGGATTCGTCTGGCCTCTCTACCTTGCCACAGTCATGGGCATGCCTATCTAGGGTCTGCATGATTTGGTTTCTATTATTCTTCAGTCAAAGGAAATGCCCACCGAGCAGAGCCCTTCTCTTAGTTTTGTGTTAGCCATCCCTTCATCACTGAGCCAATCTCACTAAAAACATTATGATAGGACATGGGAAGATCATTAGAATTGGGTGGGTAGGTGGAGGAGGGGGTTGACTTTGCATATTTGTCACAAAGGTTTGTTTTTTCTTTCTTTTCCAACTGAGGAAAAGAGGTGAGGAGGAGATAAAATAAAGGCTTTTTCACTGAAAAGTTCTTAAAAATCAATTTCTTTAATTGGAAGAGTGGCTGCATAGTAATAATGAGAGAGAGAGAAGAAAAAAGAAGAGAAGGGAAGGGGGGAAATAGAAGAAAGGGGGGAAGAAGAGGGAAGGAAGGAAGGAGGGAGAAGCAGAGAGAGAGAAACAGAGAGAAGGGAGAGAACCTTAATGAAAATATTTAACAAATATACATAAGAAAGAGAGAGAAAGTTCAAAAAGGGATAGAAAGACTTGTATGAACTGATGCAGAATAAACTAAGCAGAACCTGAAGAATAATTTAAGCCATGACATTACTGATGAATAACATGATAAAAACCATAAAAACAATTTCTATAATAACAGCAATGTAAAGACAACTCTGAAAGCTGTGCGAACTATGCTCCATCCATGCAATGAACCTCCATGATTCCAGAGGACCAGTGAGGAATCACATTATCACCTCCCCCTGACCGGTGCTAGACTCTGGATGCAAAACGAGACAAAAATTTTTTGACCACAGCTGATGAGGGCATTTATTTTACTCTCCTATAATATTTGTTATAAGGAATTCCTATTTCTTTTTCTTTTCCTTTCTTTGTTTTCCCCGTGGAGTGGAAGTTTAGAGGGAAAGAAAGATTTCTGTTAATTAAAAAAATAGAACTTCTTTCTTTTTTTTCCTGGTTTTTTTTTTCATTTGTTTGTTTGCTTTTTGGAGGGCAGTTGAGATTAAGTGACTTGCCCAAGGTCACATGGCTAGTTTTTTGTGTGTGTTGAGTGTCCGAGGCCAGATCCGAACCCAAGTCCTCCTGACTCCAGGGCCAGTGCTCTATTCACTGCGCCAACTAGCCGCCCCTAGAACTTCTTTCAAAAAAGATACAGATAAGTAGGAATGTAACTATCATGTAAAATAACACATATTAAAGAAATAAGCTACAAGTCATCGCATCGTACGCAATCTTCTTTTTGTCTTCCTTAGATGCCAATGTTTGCCAATTTTCTAGTTCATCATAAAAATTAGTTGGTAATTCTTCAGCAGTGGGTTGGAAAATCACTTGCCCCTCCATGTCTCCCACCTCTTTTGCAGCTCTACAAAGTCAGGCTTTGCAGTGGTCAGTTAAGACAGCAGCAGCAACAGTACATGGGTTAAAGCATGAAGGAGGGTTTGGATTTGAGCCAAGCTTCCCCCAACCTCAGCTTTAAATCCTAAGACAAGGGCATAGGCCAGAACATAAAGAGAAGAACCTTTGAAAAGGCCCAGGACAAAAAAAAAAAAAAGGCCCAGGACAAACTCATAATGTTATGATGTCAAACCCAAACATTTTTCAAGGAGTCCTTCCTGCCACTGGCCTCACCGATTGATTCCCAAACGCTCATGCTCCAGCTGCCAACTCTTTTCTGTTTCAAGGGGCTTTTGCATTAGGGAGGGGAGTGGGTTAAGGAAATGGCTTGGCCCCTGGCTCTCATCTAGCAGTCAAAAACCATGGAAATAGCAAAAGAGGGACAGGAGATAAATGCCTCTGTAATGTCCTCTTCCAGTTAGAGAGAAATGGTGCTGGGAGAAAGGAGGGGGAGGATGCTTGGAGAGAAAAACGTCATCCTCATCCCAGGGCCCTGAACAAGACGGAAGGGTGGCCAAGATAAGCACAGGTGCACTGGCAGAGGAAACAACTTGGGAGGTTCCCATCACCTGTGACTCAGTATGGTGCCCAATACCCCAACCTGTCTCATTAGCTCTCTTTGGAAAAATGCCTAAACCACACAGAGATGGAAACTCTGTTGCATCTCTGTTGACTTCTCCATCACAGCCAGATGAGAGAGCTGCTATTTTCAACCTGGAAAAACCGAACAGCATTATTGCACTCAGTAAAGAACTGCCATGTTCCACCCTAGAGCTGGCAGCGGCTCGGTGACTGGTGAAGCAATCTCTGTGGACTGAAGAGTTTGGTTTAGAATTTCGCCTTTGAAGGCCAAACTGGAAGCATGGCAGCCAAGACTGTGGCCTGGAGATGGGTGGCTGAAAAACAGCAGAGGGTAGAAGAGCCAAAAGAGTACCACCAAAGCATAGGGCAGGGCTTATGTTGGCAAAGGCTCTTAGTCAACCCTATGAGGACAGTGGGCTGCTTTTTCCTTGGTTGGAACAGAGGAAAGTACAGAGTGTGGTTTTAGTCACAACCAACCTCACAGAGATAGAAATAGTTTATCAACTTTGACCATAATGACAACAATCTGTGACTTTAGGCAAACTGTTATATGTTTCCCTAGCTATCAATGCTTTTCCCCCTTCCCTGAAAAGACTTTGTTTTTACTTTGTTTATACTGCATATGCAACATGCAAAATATATACAAAAGCAGAATGGCATTTTAAATAGAGCCAGAAAGATCTAGTCTGCCAGCTTCTGACAGGCACTGGTTGTGTGACCCTAGGCAAGTCACTTAACCTCCTAGAGCTCTAAGACTATCTGTTGTTGAGAAGATGTCCACCTGCATCAGTAAAGGGAACTACTTGATCTAGGAATTCCTTATACTAATGAATTCACAGTTCCAGTAGCTCTTCCTCTATTAGGGATTTGCTTATTTGTATATAAGTTGTTTTTCCCACAATATGTTATTCAATGAGCTATATGCCAGGCAGCTAGGTGATAAAGTGAATAGAATTCCAGACCTGGAGTCAGGAAGACCCATCTTTGTGAGTTTAAATCTGGCCTCAGATACTTACTCACTATATGTCCCTGGGCAAGTCACTTAACCCTGTTTGCCTCAGTTTCCTCATCTGTAAAATGAGCTAGAAAAAGAAATGGCAAACCACTCTTGTATCTCTGCCAAGAAAACCCCAAAAGGGGTGAAGAAGAGTCGGACATGACTGAAATGACTAAAAACAAAAACATAAACCAAACAAAAATGTGCTAAACACTGAGGATAAAAAAAAAAAAAAGGCAAAAGACAGTCCCTGGGCTCCAGAACTCACAGTCTAAAGCTGGGGGTGGGGAACAACATTTGAACAACTATGTACAAATTTAGATACAGATATATACATGACAAACTGGAAGTAATCAACAGAAGAAGGCACAAGAGTTACGAGGGATCAGGAATAACTTCATGTAGAAACTGGGATCTTAGTAGGGACTTAAAGGAATCCAAGAAGGTGGAGATATTATGATATTAATCATAATAATAACATTATTATGGGGGGATGGGAGGAAAGTTATGGAGGACACTGAATTTCAAACAGAGGATTTTCTATTTGATCCTGGAAGTAATAGGGAGCCACTGGAGTTTACTGAGTAGGAGTGACTTTAGGAAGATCATTTTGTCAGCTGGGTGGAATACGGACTGGAGTGACTTGTAAGGTAGAGGATACATGTACACACACTCACACAAACAGAGGCAATACCAATCTTGTCTCCCTCTCCCTCTCCTTCTCCCCACCCCTGTCTCTCCCTCTTCACCCTCCCCTCTTTGTCTGTCTGTCTGTCTCTGTTTCTGTGTGTGTGTGTGTGTCTCTCTCTCTCTCACACACACACACACAAACACAAATGGAAGCAATACCGATCTTGTTTCTCTCTCCCGCTCTCTCTCCCCCCCCCTCTCTCTCCCTCTCTCTCTCCCTCTCTCACACACACACACACACACACACACACACACACACACCTTGCCCCCAAATGAAAACACTTGACCCACAGTATATGAGTAATATATGCTAGTTGAATTGAATGTGAACATCAAAGATCTCTTCTGACCCTAATATTCTGTGATTCTGGGCCAAGTAGTTTCAGGGTTCCATAGGAAAATAACTACTGATGAGGTAAATGATCAGGGGAATAATTGAGACCTTTCATCAAATGATAAAAGTGAAAAAGGTAAGCAGGACCTTAGTCACTGAGTTCAGCTTCTGTCCCTTGGAGAAGAGAAAATCAACAGGGAGAGACAACTGCCTATCTGTGATAGACTATTAAGTAAACCATCTTCAGTGAGCTCAAGAAAATAGGAATGATGTGTTCTAAAGATGTGTTCTGAGGTAAAGAGTTTGGATCTTGGGGATCTGAGAAATCACTGGTTTCATCAGCAGGAGTAACAATCGGTTTTGATTCTATGGAGATTTCCCTATTACAACCCTGTGAAGTAAGAATTGTTCCCATTAGGGAGATGGTTCAGAGGTCCAGAGGAGGTGACTCTGTCTAATAAGCTAGGACTCAGATACACAGACTTCCAAAGTCTAGGTCTCCTTTACCACACTAAATATCACACTCTATAGGACTTAGGCCAATGCCTGGGGGCTAATGAATGTTGATTGACTCACTGACACATGCTCCATTTATTGTCAAGGAGAGAAATCCATCATCAAGATCACCAAATTTCACATTGGAAGAGAGCCTCATAGATTGCCTAGTGCTCTGTTATTGTTGTTGAATTATGTCAGTTGTGTCTAACTCTTTGTGACCCCATTTGGGGTTATCTTGGTAGAGACACTGGAGTGGTTTGCCATTTCCTTCCGCTCATTTTACAAATGAAGAACTGAGGCAAACAGGGTTAAGTGATTTGCCCAGGGTCACACAGCTAGTGTCTGAAGAGGCATTTGAACTCAGGTCTTCCTGATCTCAGGCCTGGCGCAATATCCACTACATCACCTAGCTGCTATACCACCTCAACAGTGAGCAGGATGTTGGATTTGGAATTAAGAGTTCAAGTCTGGGGTGGCTAGGTAACACAGTGAATAGAGTACCAGCCCTGGAGTCAGGAGGACCTGAGTTCAAATTTGGCCCCAGACACTTAACACAAAACTAGTCGTGTGACCTTGGGCAAGTCACTTAACCCCAACTGCCCTACCTTCCCCCCTCCAAAAAGCAAAAAGAAAAATCTAAAAAAAAAAAAAGAGTTCAAGTCTGACCTCAGATATCTACTAGCAAGGTGGCCCTGAGTAAGTCCTTTTACCTCTCTGTGCCTCAGTTTCCTCCTCTGTAGAATGGGGATGATAATAGCACCTATCTCCTAGTGTTGTTGTGAGGATAAAATTAGATAATATTTGTAAAGCACTTTGCAAAGCTTAAAGTGTTATACAAGCGTTGGCTATTATTATTAGTAAGCATCACCTCTACAACATTTACCAGGGGTGGGGAACCTGCATCCTCAAGTGACCCTCTAGGTCCTCAAGTGCAGCCCTAAACTAGATTCAGGCACCTTGAGGTCACCAGTGCCCCACCCCTGAACTAGCCTTTGCCTCAGGAACTCTGATGAGGGGGAACCTTCTATCCCCTGGGGCAGCCATTCCATTTAGGACAGCTGTAAGCAAAGGGAAGTTTTCCCTTAAGTCACACCTAGTCTACCTTTCTACAGCTTTCAGAATCATAGATCTTATAGGCTGGAAAGGACCTTCGAGGCCATCTCATCTTACCTCCCACCCCTCCCAATTTTATCAATAGGGAAACTGAGGCCCAGAGATGCTAAGTGACTTCCTGAAGGCCACACATGTAATGGGTTACAGAAGCTTGAATCCCAACTCCTGTGATACCAAAGCACAATAACTTTTCCATTGTGCCATGTTCCTCTCCCCCTCCCCCCACCTCCCCATCACTTCTGATTCTAGGTTCTGGAGCCATCCACAATAAGTCCATTCCCTCTTCCTTGTGGCAGCACTTCAGATACATCTTCTTCACTCAGTCACTATCCCTCTAGGCTAACCATATCTAGGTCTTACAACCCATCTTCCTAAGTCTTGACCAAAGATTTAGAGCTGGGAAGACCTTAGAAGTTACTGCATCTATCCTCACTCATTTTATTAATGCAGAAACTGAGGCCAAGGGAAATCACATAACCTGTCCAAGTCCTATCAACAGTTAACTGGCAGAAAAGGACTCATGATAGAAAAGACACTACCCACCTCCAGAAAGAGAACTGATGCAAATGGAAGTAGAATTGTCTCACTTTCTTTTTCTTGCTTTTTTTGGAAGTATGGCTAAAGAAATGTTTTGCATGATTTCACATGTCTAATTAATATCATATTGCTTTCCATCTCAGTGGGTGTGGAAGAGGGTGGGAAGGAAGGAGAGAGTTTGGAACTCAAACTTAAAAAATAAAAGAATATTAAAAATAATAAATTAACATTTTTTAAAGGATTATCATATGAAAAAAAAATAATCAACAGTCAGAGATGACATTCAGACCTGGGTCTTATAACTCAAATTGTTATACTGTTGTACCTTGGAGGGGCTATCCTAAGACCCTTGGCCATTCATGAACTGCATTGGCTGAATAAGTGATCTCTTAGTGGTCTGCCCCGGGTGATATACTTCACTGGCTAGTCAGGCTGCTCGTTCAAAGAAAAATAGTATATCACTGGGCCCATAAAGCACTTCCAGCATGACTAGTTCTACCAGAGCTTGTATTCCACCAGCAAAGTCTTTGAGAACCAAGGACCTTTACCATGTCACAATAAGGTATCAGAACATGGAGGTAGGTTTAAAGTTGGAGTTTGAAAATATCGAATAAACACTTGTACAATGGGAAGAAGGATCAACAAATATATCAGAGATTTGGGAAAGGAGGAAAATTAATCACACAGACTAAACTGTAGCACTGATAGGACCCATGTTTACAAGAAGCAGTAAATTCTATCAGCCTGGGTTGGTGATCCTGACATCAAATGTGGGTTATCTATCATCAGATAATGTAAAGGTTTGCGATCTTTGGAAACATGCTGCATATAAGTAAACATTCTATTTAGATGTCATCCATTCAAAATCACTATATAATAGGAAGAAAACATTGGTAGTAACAAGAAATTTTGGGGGTCAGCCCTAGATTAGCCCTTTGTAAGCATACATGGTGGGACAGCTAGTTGGCTCTGTGGATAGAATGCCCAGACTGGAGACAGGAAGACTCAGCTTCTTGAATTCAAATCTGGCCTCAAACACTTGCCCTATGTGCTCCTGGGAAAGTCACTTAAACCTTTTTTGCCTCAGTTACTTCATCTGTAAAAAGTGTTCTAGAGAAGGAAATGGCAAGCCACTCCAGGATCTTTGCTAAGAAAACCCCAAATGGGGTCACAAGGAATCAGACACAATTGAAATAACTGAACAACAACAGAAAAAACATAAGTGGTATGTGTCCTAACACATACCATTCCCAAGTATGTTGGGAAGATGCCACAGCAAATATTATCATGTACCTGACATCCCTCCCATTCCAAACCAGCCATCAGTCTAAGAATAAATGCCCTCCTGAGTCCATATCACCCAACACTGGAGTCTTAAGGCTGAACTGACCTGGCTAAAAATGAGAGTACCTCAAATATACTCCACCCTGACATAATCAGCCTGACCTGAGGAGTCCACCAATCCTTGCCTTGACTATGAGACTAGACCATTGGAATGTAAACTTCTTGAGGGAAGGGAACCTTTTTTTTTTTTGGTCTTTCTATCCCTCAGTGCTTAGGGGAGTACCTGGCACATCATATTTAATAAATACTTATTAACTGATTATTGACCAGGGCCTGGACATCCTTTTAGCTACTCTGTACATACTACCCCCACTCCACTTTTTACCTTCTGCAAGGGCTGATAATCAAATAAACTTTATCTTAGCTACTACAAAAGCCACAGCAATCTATTGTCTTCCTCTAGTTCCACACAGATCTCTATGCTTTTGAATAGCAAGCTGCCTAAGGAAAGTTTGTTCCCTTGACCATTACTCTCTGCTCCCACTGACCCCTCCACCTAAGTCCTATCCCTCTAGGGTCCTTCCCCTGCCCTACTTCTCCACAATGCCTGATGGATGCCCTATCCCATAATTAACAAACTACCCTTCATATAGTCTTGTAACTTCCTTCCAGAATATATACTCTGAATATATTTTGCATTTATTTGTATGTGTACATGCTGGTTCCACCTTTGGTAGATTATAAATGGGCAGGGGCGCCATTTTGAAATTTTGTCTTTGTATCTCCAGCATCCAGCCCAATGCCTGGCACATAATAAGCTTCTTGAATTTAATGAAAAGTTTTTCATAGATTAACATAGACCCTAAAATGATAACAAATTGGGTCTTTCTACACTTGTTGAGAATAAAAATGAAGGAACCCAAGAAAGAAAGGTGGTAACTCAGCACCACACCCAGAAATAACTGGCCGTGTAACCTTGAGCAAGTTACTTAACCCCGATTGCTTTAAAAAAAAAAAAAAAGAAAGAAAGAAAAGTGGTAGTGGATAGAGGAGAAGATATTCAGTGATTGTGGCTTCCACCTTTCCCCACCTCTCTCTACCCCAGGGTATTATTAGCAGGCAGGATATATAGGAGTCTGTCCAGAGCAGACATACAAACTATACCACCCTGGAGGAGTAAGTCAATCAAATTCTAGGCACTATAATAAACATTCAGTATACAAAGAAATGTAGAAGACAATACCTCTTCTCAAGGACTTCATATTCTAATGGGAGAGATGATATACAAACAACCATATACAAACACAGTGGCTAGGAGGCCCAGTGGATAGAGCACCCAGCATGGATTCAGGAACACTCATCTTCCAGAGTTTAAATCTGACTTCACTCACTAGTTGTGTGACCCTGGGCAAGTCACTTAACCTTGTTTGCCTTGGTTTTTTGATTTGTGAAATGAGCTGGGAAAAGGAAATGATAAACCACTCCAGTATCTTTGCCAAGAAAACCCCAAATGGGGTCACGAAGAGTTGGACATAACTGAACAATAACATATACAAACAAGATGTACACAAAATAAGCTGGAGATAGTCAGGGGCAGGAAGGCATCAGCAGTAAAGGGTAGTGGGAAAGGTTTCTTATAGAGATGCGATTTTAGCTGAGACTTGAAGAAAGCCAGAGGAGGCAGAGAAGGGGAGAGAAAGCATTCCACTGATGATAAAGCTGTGGTTGGATCCCATTGAGAGCTGTATATCTAATTTGTACTTATAGAATCTCCCAATTCTTGGACCCTAGAGAATGGATGTTGGGTGGCAGGTGCTGAGACCCTGTTGGGCATCTGCTTCTGAGTGGCCAGCCTTCTAAGATGTCTCCAGTAAAAGGCATCTTTCAGTAATAATGTTCCCTCTAGTTCCCATGAAGACATGGATCCACCCTGACATGCAGACAGCTTCAAACCATATACACATTTTTTTCCAAGACAACACATTGAAAAGGATTATGGAAAGGAAGGAAAGGTTACCAAATGTCTTTCAGATTCCAGGCCTGATTTATTTCAGGCTCTAAGAAAGGAGCATGCTAATTTTCATGGCCAGATAACTAATTTTCACACACATTCAATACCTTCTCTTTTTTCTAAGATACTAAGAGGCACAGTAGACAGAGTGCAAAGCATGGATTCAGAAAAACTCATTTTCCTGAGTTCAAATCTGCTCAGATACTAGCTGTGTGACCCTGGGCAAGTCACTTAATCCTATTTGCCTCACTTTCCTCATATTTATCTTTTTTATTTTTATTTTATTGCTTTTTGGAGGGGGGAGGGCAGGGCAATTATAAGCTGCAGAAGGAAATGGCAAGCCACTCCAATATGTTCCCCAAGAAAACCCCATATGCAGTCATGGAGAAGCAGACACGATTGAAAATCTACTAAACTGAACCTTTATATTTAGAGATGCAGCTGGGGAGGGTTATAGACATGCTGCAGATGGAAATACTGAGACCAAACAGAAGTGAGCTACCATATCCGGGTCACCCATTCACTAACATTTAGGTCTATTAGAATCACACTTGTGGATGCCTGAGCAGCTACAACAGGCTAAGGAGGTTGTACCAGGTCTGGCTCTAGGCCCTTGATGTTCGAGACTGGAGTTCACTTATCCTCCTTGCCTTCCCTACAAGGGCAAGGGTTTACAAACACATCAGCTCAAGGCCACAACAAAACAGAGAAGGCAACAGAACTCCCCCTTCTTGACTGACTCTATAGCCCCAGGGTAAGGGAAAGGAATATGTGTGTGTGTGGGGGGTGGAAGAGATGCAGGGGGGAAACCTCTGGAAAAAGCTGAAGTCAGCTGTCTGAGTGATTGAGTCAGCACGCTCAAGACCAGACGAGCTCTTGGGAAACAAGTTTCTCTCCCACAAAAACCCCCAAAAGAACAACAGCTCAAAGACCTCAAACCTGATACAAACAATTCCAGACTGAGAGTTCTAAGCTAACCACTGGCGCCAAGCAACTGAAGCCTCCAACTCTGGGTATTCATCAGCCCCCCACCCCCACTTAATAAAGGCTCCCTGATACTTCCAGAGGCCAACAGCTGACACCTGAGTGTCAACAATGTGCTAAGTGCCTCACAGGCACACACAGGGGCTTGTACTATCAAGTCTTAAAATTCCAAGAGATAAACATTGGCTTTGCCCAATGGTATGCTGCCTTTTTTTTTTCTTTTTTAGAGAAAAGCTGATGGGAAAGGTACAAATATGATTTTAGATTCAGGCTCCCTGGATAAAAGTTCCTATTCTCGGGGAAGCCCAGGGATTCGATGTCAATTGACATGTGATAGGGGTAGCCACTTGTCATCCTGTATAGCACTGGTCTTGCAGCAGGAAAGACCTGGGTTCAAATTATAGCCTTGAACCAGATCAGGTCTTTTTCATAACTTCAATGTTCTCTCTCTCTTCTTCTTCCTTCTCCTTTCTCTCTCTTTCATCTGCCTTTTCCTCTGCCTTCTCCCCTGTCTTTCCCTTCCCTGTCTGTCTCTATTTCACTGTCTCTCTATAACACACACACACACACACACACACACACACACACACACACTCTGTCTCTCTCTATGTCTCTGTCTCTCTCTCCCCCCTGCCTACCTCCTACTCCCATACATGAGAGAATTTTTTAAAATTTAAAAATGGAGACCTTGCACCTCAAAAAGCTGTGTTACCATAAGGCAATTGCACTATTTAACTCCTCTAAATCTGTTTCTTCATCTATAAATCAGAATGATAAGTCCTGTAGTCTCTGACTCACAGGGTTTCTGAGACTCAAATGAGATAACATATGCAAAGCACTTTGCAAAATCTAAGGCACTCTATAGATAGATATCAGCTATCAATATTTATTATGATGAAGCTGTTTCAGGTAGAATCACTTGAATGAATCTCCTGGCATTAGGACCTTATGAAGGAACAGACATATCTGGCATGCATTTTTCAAGATCTGACCAACTTCAGTCATCATAGACAGTATCGGTAGCTTTGACCTTGGGATGATGATCAAGGGACCCCTTGACATGGGCCTGTAAGATCTTACCCTGGCTCAGGCCCATACTACTTTGTATAGTACATTCTCCACATCCAGAGTAGAAGACTTTGCCCACGTTCATACTCAAGACAACCTCAGGGGACATTCACATCCACAGAAATGCTTTCCTTGCTCTGTGTGTGAAGATTCTTGACTCTGTGGTCTGAAAACTTGGGTTCAAATCCTAACTCCAACCAAGTCATGTTACATCCTAGGCATCAGTTTCCTCATCTCTAAAATAAGAGGATTGACTCATATGACTTCTGAGGTCCCCTTGGACCCTAGATTTATGAACCCACAATTCACCAGGCGGTTCTGAACAGCTGTTGCCCTTTTCAAATCTTTCACATGATGGGGGAAGGGAAAGGGGAAGAAGAGGAGAACCCAAGTATTTTGTTTTAATGACTCATTAGAAGTCCACGCACTTCAGCAAACCTAAACAAGGAAGAGTGCAAATTTGGAGTATCATCTATCACTGTGTCTAGGAGTGCTGGCTAACCTCACATGCTTCCATTACACCATCATAGGCCACAGGATTGTCTGAGTACAGGAAAGAAGGGCTGGATAAAAACAAGGGCATCAGCCCCCAGTGTCTGGGGCGGAGGAGACTCTGGTGAAATTCTGCAAAACAAAACACTAACTTCAAAAGCACCAAGGGTCCGAGAGGTTTGCAGACAGCACATCCAAGCACAGTGGCTTCCCTCAATATATTCTCAATTCCAAAAGGACAAGTAAAAGAACAGCTTTCCCTACCAAATGTCACTGAGACATCTACCTTTGTGTCTCAGCTATCTTTCCTCTAGCCCTGGGCTCAGAGACCCAGGGAGAACCCTATGAATTGGAGGGGGGTGGGGAGCATAAATGATGCAACATGAATAAAAACAGATTTCCCAAATAGAAATATTCCCCAGGAATCTTCCTGGCATTTATACACTTCCTCTGTGGGAGTGTTATAAGACCTAGAAAGACTATAGGATTTAGAGGAGAAAAGAAACTTAGAACCTATCTTCTACCCCATCCCTTGCATTTTACATGTGAGGAAACTGAGGCCTCAGGAGGCTCACAGACTTGCTCAAGTGGTACAACTAATAAATAGGAGAGCCAGGAATGGAAATCTAGTCCTGACTACAAACCCAGGGCTCTTTCTAATATACTACCCAACTTCTGTGTTAAAACACTTAGTAAAATGTATCACTACAAACATTGAAATTGTTAATATCATTACTACAAGAAAGAAAAGAATTCTTATTCTAGCTCAAGAGTATATTCTCCTATATCTTTTTCTGAAACATTGTAATGCTTAATATCTGCTCCCACTCTTCCTAGAAATTTAACTACAGATACAGAAAGGACAGCGAGGTGATAAGAGTGGATAGAGTACCAGGCCTGGAGTCAGGAAGACTCAAAAATTTCCTGAGTTCAAATCTGGCCTCAGACACTTCCTAGTTGTGTGACCCTGTGCAAGTCACTTACCCTTGTTTGCTTCACTTTCCTCATTAGTAAAATGAGCTGGAGAAGGAAACGGCAAACCACTCCAATATCTCTGCCAAGATAACCCCCAAAGGGGCCATGACTGAAACAACCGAACAAAATCCAGAGGAATGGAAAACACTCCAGAACTCTTCCAGAGGAACAGAGACTCAGAGCTAGATTGTACCTAACAGATCATTGAGTTCAGCAGCACCTCTCCCCCAGCCCCCCCCCCCCTTTTTTCTTAGGAAACTGAGGGCATCGCCACATAGTAAGTGGAAGGGCCAGGATTTGAACCCAGGTCTTTTGATGTCAAATCCAGCATTCTTTGCATTGCAGCATGCAGTCTTCTCAGAAAGGAGGATCTCCTCATCACACTGTATGTGCAAGGAAGCCTGCTTTATGAAAGCAGAATGGCTTGGGGCCTTTTTGTTTTTGTTTTTTTAATTAATTTATTTATTTTTAGTTTTCAACATTAATTTCCACAAGATTTTGAGTCACATTTTTTTCTCCCTGTCTTTCCCCTACTCCCTGCCCCAAAATAGCAAGCCTACTGAATACCCCTTTCCCCAATCTGTTCTCTCTTATATCTTCCCCCATCACCCTCTAACTTTCTAGTAGGGCAAGATGGATTTCTATATCCCAGTGCCTGTATATCTTATTTCCCAGTTGCATGTAAAAAACAAATTAAAAAAAATTTTTTAAACATTTGTTTTTAAAACTTTGAGTTCCAGATTTTTTCCTTCTTCCCTCCTCACCTGCCCCCACTGGGAAGATAAGCAATTGAATACAGGTTGTACATGTGTAGTTATACAACTCATTTCCATAGCAGTTACATTGTGAAAGACTAACTATATTTTCTTTCATCCTATCCTGCCCCCCATTCATTCTATTTTCTTCGTTGACTCTATCCCTTTTCAAAAATGTTTGCTTCTAACTACCCTCTCCCCCAATCTGACCTCCCTTCTATCTTCCCCTCTTATTACCTACCCCTTTATTTTCCTATAGGGTAAGATCCTGGGCCCTCTTTGTAATGCTATGATGTACTATCTGTGACAGAATGGAAAGAGTACTGGATTGGGACTTAGGAGGCTTGGTGGCTAATGTGTGTGGCCTTGAGCAAGTCATTTTGTTTCTCTGGGCCTAAAAACTAAGTAATTTCTAAAGCCTACTCTATTTCTTAAATGCCATGGAGGAGTGACATTTAGTTTTACTACAGTGGTTGGGAAGGAAATCGGTTGCTTCTTTTTCATGCTGGTAAAGAATTAGATTTCAAGGAATGCCCATTACTTGGGGGAAGGCTGAACAAGTTATGGTACATGTATTTTAGCACATAGCAGATGCTTAACAAATATTTATTGATTGGTTGATTGATAAATGTGACGGAATATTAAGGTGCTAAAAGAAATGATGAAGGGTATAGTAGCAGAGAAATCTGGAAAGTTTGGTATGAACTGATGCGGAGTGAAGTGGTCAATGTGGGAAATAGTTTTGCTCTGATTGTACATGTTTGTAATGGGTTTTGTTTTTCTTGCTTTCTCAATGGGGTGGGGGTTGCAGGAAGAATACCCAAAATTAAATAAAATACTTTTTTAAAAGAAAAAGTTATCATCTGTACCCAAACCAAGGGAACTTAAATAGGAAGTGTATTTTTTTACTTCCTGATAGTATGGCTCTCTCAGACCCCCATCACTGATACCTCCCAACCACAGTTTGATTTGGGGACCAGAAAAAGTCATGGCCCCATACCTAAGGAAGCAGGGATGGCGCAATTAGTTGAAACCACAAATAGGCCCAAATCCTCATCAGTCAAGGGCATAAGAAGCAGTGAGAAGAGAGCGAGCAGGCAGCTCTCTGGGTTTTAATTCCACACCTAAAACACACAGACTTGGCAAGGATCTCAGGACCCCAGGCAACTGTCTAAGACTAAGTTACAGAACAGAAATGAATCTGCATTGACAGCTGTAAGGGCAGCTAGGTGGTACAGTACCCAGCCTGGAATCAGGAGGACCTGAGTTCAAGTCCAGCCTCAGATACTTTACCAACTGTGTGACCCTGGGCAAGTCATTTAACCCTCTTTGCCTCTATTTCCTCATGTCTAAAATGAGGTAGAGAACAAAATGGCAAATTACTCCAGTATCTTTGCTAAGAAAACCCCAAATGGGGTCATGAAGGATCAGACACAACTAAACAATCACAACAACTGAGCACAGTAGACCCCTCATAATTGCTTGTTGACTGACCCACAATACTCTAGAAACTCTTCACCCAAGAGGTTCTCTGAGTGAGTGTCTCCTCTTTCTGACTTTTGACTCCTCACCTCTCTTCTCAATCAGCAGACTCAAGAAGCCACAAACTGGAAAGGCTCTAACACTTCTGGGCCAAGAGTTGCATAAGCAAACTGCAACTTGTAAAGCTCTAGGCATTCTAGGTGCTGAGAAGCTTTTCTTTGTTCTGAGGAATAACTATTTCTCTACTGTTTCTCCCAAACCACAGCCTGCACTATGACCTAGACTTACTTCCTTAATGATCAGGATTTCTCAGTTTGTTCTGTACTCAAAGTTCAGCTTTTTTGATATGTTGGTTAATATTGCTGAACTGTTTTCAGGCAGTGTGGAACAGCGAACAGGGCAGTGTACTTGCAGTAGGAAAACCCTGGGTTCAAATCCTATATCAGAGACAAATTAGCTTGTATAACTCTAGGCAGGTGACTTCACAGCTCTGTGTCTGAGTGTCCTCACTTGTAAAATGAATGGTTGGGCTCAGCAGCCTCCAAGGTTCCATCTAGCTATAAATTTATGCTCCTGTATTTTCTCCTCTCTTTTCTATTTTTGTGTATTTGTTTTAAGGGATATCTCTATAGGAGGCAGAGAAAGGAGGGCAACATTAAGAAATAGAGGTGACATATAGAAGTAAAATTTTACTTCAATTTTTAAAAAGTTGTTCCACATCCACCATACTTTTGCCAAAACCACTTTTTTTTTCCTTATTCCTCATAAAACTAAGGATTCTCTCCTTAGAGATGTACTTGTCTTTACATATTTGAAGGGCTATCTTATAAAAAGGGAAATAAATTTGTTCTGTTGTTCCTGTAGGCTGAAAGGAGGTAGCTAGTTGGCTCAGTGGATAGAGTACTGGGCCCAGAGTCAGGAAAACCTGAGTTCAAATGTGGCCTCGGAAGCTCATTAGCTGTGTGACCCTGGGCAAGTCACTAAACCTCTGTTTGCCTTAATCCCCAGGAGAAGAAAATGGCAAACCGCTCAGGTTATCTTTGCCAAGAAAACTCTTAAGAGAGTCATGAAGAGTTGGAAACAATTGAATGACAATGTCAACAGACTTAGTCAAGAGTCTATGATAAAGTCCCGTCCCTCTTCCTTCTTGTGTGTGTATGAACATTCAAATAGCTTGAGCTGTCCAGCAACAGACTGATAAAAATGACCTCCCTGTTATTGGTGGTGCTCAAAGACCCTCTTTCAGGGACTCAATAGATGAAATTCTTATGTTGGATGTTAGATTTTACAAGTTCCACCCTAATTTCAAGATCTTGTTTTTTATTTCCTCTAAATTATCCCCTTGGATGATTAGTACATTTTCTACATAAAATAGGCACCAATTAAATGTTCACTATTTAATTCTGTTTTCCTGGAGGAAAACAATCATGGTAGAAACTCCCATCAGCCCTGCCCCTATCTGCATCACCAAGACAAAGAAATCCATATTATTATCTATGTGGAGCTAGAAGGAACTTCAGACACTATCTAGTCCAACTCCCTCATTTTACAGATGACAAAACTGAGGCCCAAGGAGTTGTGTTTTGCCTAAGGTCAAGAAGGTAATAAATGTTCAAGGCAGGATTTGATCCAAGTCCAGTGATTATAGTCACTGTTTTTTCTACTACACCATGCTGCCTTCCCAGAAGGGAAAAAGTAGGCAGGCTTAATGGCTCAAGGAGAAAGACCCATCCCTGCAAGGGCATCCAACAGCACCTAGGCTGGTGGGACGTACATGCCCACCTTCGAGGGCATAAGCAGATGTCATTCTCTGTCATACACCTACCTGAACAGAGAACTCCCTTGTTTCTGGCACAGGAGAAGTTGTCACACTCGCAGAAGGGCCCGTAGATCTTCCCAAACTCGCTCTCGTAGCAGGAGCACTGGTTGCAGCTGCATTCCCCCCGCCCACTGCACAGCGGCTTGCCCTCCATCTCCCTGCACAGATTTTGGTAGAGGTTCCTGTTCTCTCCCTCCTGACACTCGCACCTGGAGCCCAGGTAGCTCGGGTAGCAATCACAGGTGCCGCACGTGTAGGTCCCATTGCCGCTGCACCGGGGGCTGTCTTGCTCAGTCCTATTGGTGCAGTTGCATAAGCAATTATAGGTCACCACAAGCTCCAGGGTGTCCCGGAATCCAACGGGCCTCAGGGTAAATGTGTGCACGGTGTCTTTGGAAGGACAACTTCGGGCTTCTACGGACACCTCAAATGATACCTGGGCAGGTAAGAAGAGAGAAAACGTAACCAGATAAACAGGAAGAACAATAAAACAAAAGAGGATGCTGAATAATTATATTGAGCCTGGCCAAGGAGAGGAGAAAATGCGCGTCCCTCCTTCGGCCAAAGAAGTAGAGGGACTACAGATATAGAATACTGTATACATTGTCAGTCACAGACTGTCTGCAGCAGGAGTGGTGAACCTGTGGCCTTCTAGGTCTTTAAGTGTGGCCTCTGGACCTAATCCAAATTTTACAGAACAAGTTTCCTGCCAGGAAGGGAAGGAGGAGGTTGGGGCTAGAAGCTCTTCTGTTAAATTTGGATTCAGTCCAAAGGCCACCCTTAAAGACCTAGAAGGCCACATGTGGCCTGAAGGTCACAGGTTCCCCACTCCTGGTCACTCTGGAGGATGGTCTTGATGAATTCTTGGCTTTTTCTTTTTAAACACCACTGCTACAAGAGAAGATTCCACGGTTAGGGGAAGGGAAGAGGAAGTCTATTTGGTGATATAAAAACAAAAGCCATCAAGAAAACTTTAAAAAACAAAATTGGGCTTGAATTGATTCTGTGATTTCATTGCTACAGGGAAGTGCAGATAAGAAAACTACTCTTCCAAGGCAGACCAGCATGAGCTATAATCTATGTATTAATTTATATAATTTACAATTTTGCCTGGGAAACTTGATAGGTAAGTGATCTATCCACAGACACACAGCCAGAATGCATAGGAGGCAGGATTTAAAACTGGATCTTTCTGACTCTGAGGCCAGCTTTCCATCCACACTGCCACATTATCTTCCCCCCCTCCAAATTAATATATGAATATCTTTTTATTGGCACATAAATGGAGTTTAGGGATTTGCAGCAGTCCTGCGAACAAACTAAAGTCTAAATTCTTTCTACTACACTTGCCTAACACATAGTAAGTGCTAAATAAATGTTTTATCTATTTATCCCTTTATTCTATGTTGCCTTTCATATGGCTCTGCAGGAAGGCAGAATAAAACTGCCCTAAGGGAGGTACTAGCAAAGTGCCAGGGTTTGGGAGTCAGGAAAGGTTATGTGAAGGAGTTGGCCTCAATTCAACATACATTTATTAATCACCTACTATATGCCAAGGTATAATGTGGGGATGAACAGACAAAATACAAAAGTCTTTGTCCTCAGGGAACTTGAAATCTCATGAAAGTTGACATTTGAGATTATCCTGAGAGTAGCTCAATGGAGAAGATAGGGCAGCATGGGACTGTGGATGGAGGCCACTAGACTAAGAGGAAGAAGCTCCTGACACACAGCATTAATCAGTTGTGTGACCTTGGCAAGTCACTTTGCCATTTCTAGGCCTTAGTTTCCTTACATATAAAATTAGGGCCTTAGACTAGTTCAAGGATTCTTAACCTTTTCTACATCAGGGACTTCTTTGGCAGTCTAGGAAAGCCTTTTGGGGGGGGGGGTATATTGTGGGGGTAGGTGGTAGAATAGTTTATTTTCCTATATCTCCTACAAATATATTAGAGTGCTGCTCTGAGCATGAACAGTTCGCTGCAAATTTGGAAGGAAAGCTAAGCCAACACATGGTTGGCAATGGTGAAAAAGAAAAGGAGGAGGCAGCTTTCAGAGATTTGATGTATAGCATCTCATTTATGCACCTTAGAAGAGATTGGCAGCTGGCAGATTTCATCACTGGTTCCCAACTCATGTTTAAGAGAAGTTTTAGACTGGTTCTATTATACATGCAAGGTGTGCTACAGTATCTTCAATGATAGAGATGCAAACCAGATTTGATGGTAAAGTGCTGAAGGGAATTAAGTATTTGGGGAGTCTATGTTTTTAAATGCACAAAATAAAATAATCGGTTTATAGAAGAAACCAATTCTATTGAAATACAGTTATAAAAATACTTCTGAGGGGTGGCTAGGTGGTGCGGTGAGTAGAGCACTAGCCCTGGAGTCAGGAGGACTTGAGCTCAAATCCAGCCTCAGACACTTAACACAAAAACTAACCATGTGACCTTAGGCAAGTCACTTAACCCCAATTGCCCTCCAAAAAGCAAAACAAAAAAAAACAAAAATAAAAATACTTCTGTAATGTTTCTGTCTTGATGTGGCTCACAGGGAGATATGAATAGGTATCTCTAAAATCTCCTTCCTCCAACTTTCTCCAAGGGAGACTTTAATGCCTGCCAGGAAGGGAAGTAGAAGGTTGGGGCCAGAGGTTGGTCACTCTACTCTCCTGTAAGGGTTATGGGATTTAAAGATCTTCCATGCCCCATTGGACTTGCTGACGTAGCAGGAAGGGGCGGAGCAAGAGGAAGCAGAAGCAAAACTAGAGTTCCTGCGGTGGCTGGCGGTGGCGGCGACTGCGGGAGCAGCAGCAGCAGAGGCAGCGGCAGCGCAAAGCCCTTTTTGAGTCAGCCAGAATTTCTGCTAAGGACTCCTGCTGAGGACTGCCAGGGGCCGGAGCTGTTGGGAGTGCGCTTCCGGGGACGCTGGGTGGTTGCTGTGAGTGGGGAGAGGAGGACCTTTGCCTGAGGTAGCCTGTTCTGTTTTAAAGGCTTGAGAATGTGGGTGCTTTCTACTTTATCTACCTGTGCCAATTTCATAACTACTCTGATGGCTTTCACCTTCTGGTTTTGGGACTCAGTCTTTTGGTATCTTAATAAATTTTCTAGCTTATTCCCCCATATGGCAAGCATGATTTATTTTGTGATGGATAATTATATCAGCATATCTGTAATCTCCATAGGCATTGTGAATATGGCATTGCTGATACATCTCCTTAGGAAGAGGGGCTAGAATTCTATCTATTCCCTTAAACATTGCTAGTTTAGGGGAATTAACTTAAGGTTCAAGCTAAACTCCTGATTGCTATTCATTAATGGTCAAAAGAGAGCCCCAAACTTTATATCCAAGGCATGGCTTCCTTCCCACCAAATGCCAGTTTCACAGACAAACCCACATAGCAAATAAATCCATTTATCCAGAAATCAGAGAAAGCATATATACAAGAATGGTAAAATGGTCAGAACTTCTAACCCTCCTACAAAATGACCACAGAAAATGCCAAATCAAATTCTGAGCAGAAAAGCTAACAAAATGTCACAGTGAGTCATTTTTCCAGTTCAAAGCAGCTTAGCAAGACAAAGAAGTTTGCAGATACTGGGGTAGGGGTTGGCTGGGTGTGTGGAAACATCATTTGTGGGATTGTCCAATACACAAGGATAGTAAGGGAACTGAACACCTGGTTAGAAAGATTCAAGGGGAACATTGTACTAGCACTGTGCAAGGGACCAGGTACCATTTGGCATCTCCATTACTATTATCCACTATTACCCAGCTATGAACAGCAGTTCCAATGTGGAAAGGAACAGTTGTAGTCAGGAGGGAGCAGGGGGCCCTACCTGTGTAAGAACCAATACAGAGACCAGAAGAGCAGTGACCATTCCTTTCCCTGGATCATACCACCTTGCAAGCACAGAGTCCCAGATCAAGCTACAGAAAGAAGCTCAGGACAGCTCTCTCTCCTACCAGAGGTGAGCAGAACCCTATTCCAACATAAAGTCCAAAGTCAAGAAATAGGCTGGAAAAAGAACAAGACAAAGGACAAACAAAAAATAACCTAAGCATATAAAGATTCTATGGAGATAGGGAAGCTCAAGACCCAAATTTGGAAGACAATGACTTGAAAACATCTGCAAACAAAGTCTAAAAGAAAAATGTGAACCAGACACAAACCCAATAAGAATCACTAAAAGAGCTAAAGAGAGATTTAAAAAGAGAGCAAATGAATTACTTTCAAAATCAAATAAGAACAGTAGAGGAAAATTTGAGGTAATAAATAAGAGCTATGCCAGAATATATAGCAGAAAATACAGACTGAAGGAGCTCTTCTATTGGAAGTGAGATATCTTGGCTTAACCAAGACAGAAAGAATTCCAAATCTCACCCAAGGGGAAAGTCTCTAGTAAAGCAAGTTGAAGAAAGGGATAGAATAGAGACTGCCAGCTACATTCATGTTAGTTTTTTCCAAGAATCTCTTTCCCATTAGCAACTTCAAGAGAGGTTGGCATTGTACTTCTCTCATGAAGCTAGAAGCTAAAAGAAACTCAGATCTCTCCTTTCCTGCTCTTGCCAACTCTGCCCAACCCTAACACAGATGGAGGGCGACTAAGTAATCAATCTTCACCAATGAAGAGAAAGTCCCATACAACTAGCCTTTTAAATCAAGGGTTGCATTTAAAAAACAAGTTCTTAAATGTCAACTTAAGAAGTTATAAAATTTAGCTAATCTTTAAGAGCCCTTCCATCTCTAAAGTCTACAGCAGTTGGCTCAGGGAAGGGAATAAAGAATTCAGGGGGGAAAATGAAAAAGCACATTTGTCCTTCTTTCTTAGTGTATTTTTTTTTTACAATTTCACTGTTTCTTTCTATGTACAAATAAAGTCACCTCCTTTAGAAAAAAAATTTTTCTTTCACTGCCTTCACATGTTGAACATTAAACAAAGACAACAATGTATTGTGCATATACTAAAAGTCAAGACTAACTTTACAATAAAATATCTAGCCTAACAAACCCACAGCTACATAAAAACTGACCTCTTGGAATAAAACCTCTGCCAAAGTCTAGAATATATAAGTCCAATTATATTTTAGAATGTCAAAATGAGTAGGAATTTTTTTATAGCCTATTATAATTTTCAAATGACTTTCAAAATAAATCTAAAATAAAGGAAAAAGGGTTCACTCCTCACATCGGATAAAAGGCAGAAAACAGAATGACATTCTGAGATTTGGTAGAATTGATCTCAGATAGCCACAATGACAATAATGCTTACATTTATGTAGAGATTCAGAGTTTTCAAGTTACTTTCTTTATAAAAAGTTTGTGTGGTAGGTAAGTATTCTTATTCCCATTTTACAGATGAGGAAACTGAGTCTTGGGGGGGTCATGTGAGTTTATCAAAATCACATGACTAGTAAGCAGGAGATATGGGCCTTAAATCCAGATCTTCTGGGTCAAAGACCAGTGCTCTTCCTACAACACCAAAGTATTCATTGTGAAAACAGTTACCAAAGTGAGGTGGCAAAAGACAATAGAAAAAGGTTTGGAATAGCTAGTGTGAAAAATTCAATAGGGAGTCAACAAGAAGTAAATAAAAGTATCAGGTCGATTAATAGGGAGGGAGCAGCTAAGGACCCTCCTGTTATATATTCCACCAAGCACCATCTTGCAATTTTCTGCAACAATGCCTGTCATTGAAAAGCAGAAGAAGCATTGGTGAGCATTATCCAGAGTTTAGGATTGGCCACGATCAGAAAGCTGAAGTTGAGGTGCCCTCAGAGGTCATCTAGCTCAGGTGACCTGTCATTTACAAGGAGGACACTAGGACCCAGAGAAGGTAAGTGACTGCCAAGGTCACACAGGGAGTAAGTGACTGAGCTAGTATTTGAACTCACATCTTATGATTCTTAGTTCAGTGTGTGTTCTCAGGGACCACTTTGCCTACTAGTTGGAATAATATCATGGTAAATTCTAACTTAGGAAGTTATATTTGGCAAAAAGTCAAATGAAGCCAGAAAGGAATAATGGCCAGAGGAATGGAAGGGTTCAAAGTACTAGAAATCATAATGAGGGGCAAAGAGCAGATTCTCTACACCAAGGAAGTAAGAGATGTATTAAGACAATGATGTTGTAGGCAAAGAGAGCAAGCATACATTGGATATCTAATCTTTTTTTTTAAGATTTTTTTTTTTATTTTGGAGGGAAGGAGGCAATTGGGGTTAAGGGACTTGCCCAGGGTCACACAGCTAGTAAGCATCTTAGGCCAGATTTGAACTCAGGTCCTCCTGACTCCAAGGCCAGTGCTCTATCCACTGTGCCACCTAGATGCCCCTATTTAACTTAAAAAAGATATTTTATTGATGTTCTTTTCTTAACAACATTATCACTTCCTAATGATTCCCCTCCCTCATACCTCCTAGAATCATCAATTAGGTACACCCAAGTAAATCAAGTTAGATGCTTTAGAGATAGTAGATAGAGTTACTGGACTTAAAATCAGGAAGGCCTGAGTTTGAATCCTACTTCTGAACCTGGGAAACCTACTCTCTGAGCCTCAGTTTCCTCCTCTGTAAAGTTGGGGAGGGGAGTGGATTCAGTGGCTTCTAAGGTCCTATAATATCTGCTTAATTTTAGAATGATAATGAGGTACATGACTATGTCAGTGAATAACTGAAGATTATCATAAATAAAGGTATTAGGGATGAAGGAAGTCTGGGAATTCTAAGTCCAGGGCATTAAAAGGGACTGTAAACATTATGTTGAAGGCCCCAAGGAACATGATGGATAGAGAGGAAAACTGTAAGCATGATGCAAAAATCATTGAAGGTGATGAAAATGGGGGTGGGAGTGGGAGAAATGTTTTAACTGAATGGCACAAACATGGCTAATGTGAAAATGTTCTGCATGACCTCACACGTATGAGGGAAATCAGATTGCTTGCCTTCTCAGGGAGGAAGAAGGGTCAGGAGGGAAGAAGAAAATTTAAAACTGAAAATTTTTTAAATGATCATTAAAATGTTTTTACATTAATTGGGAAATATTTAAAGAAATAAATCAAAATAACTGAATGGCACGAACTTCAAACTTCAAAGAGACTGCTGAGTGATAGCAGCAGTGGGAAGTAAGAAATGAGGCCCAGATTCCTGCCTTTATTCCCCTTAATTAGACCAGGGAAGATGAAGTTCCTACCCTGTTTTCCATGCCAAGTTCAGATCAGTGGCAGACATTTACTCTAATTCACAGCAGTCTTCCTTCCGCCCACTAGTGACTGGTCACTGGGAACTTTAAAAGGCTACCAGATTTTCTTCATTAAAAAAAAAAGTAAAGACCTCTAAGAGAAGAAGACCACTCTCTATTCTGTTCTTGATTCAAGCTTAAATCCTGCCTCATATCTTCATTCTGTAAACCTTCATGATCTGTTATTTGACTGGAAGAATGGGCTATAATCTGGAGTCTATGGACAGGTTTCAAGAGACCCATGAACTTGAATAATCTTTATTTTCATTCTTACTGAAATCTAGTATTTCCTTTAATTATTAATTAAAAACACAAGCATAATTCGAGTCCACACAAAAGACCAACCTGTCAAATGGGGTCTATTTTTAAAAAATGATTAAGAACTCCTGTGCTAGAAAATAACCAGATTTGGCATATAATAGGAGCTTAGTAAATGCTTGTTGATTGAATGACTAGTAAGACTCTACTACATGCAGTAATCTGATCGCAAAGGAATCTTTTTGACCAGATAGAGGGAACATTTCCCCCCCCTCCAATTGAGGTCTTCAGACTCATGAGGGAAAAAAGAAAAAAGAAATTGAGACACATTAAGCAAAAATTTCTTTTAGGGTTTATTTTTAAACAGAAGAAATGGAAAATGTTACATCTGCTTTTTTTTTAATTGAGAAAAGTAAGACAAGATCTGTATGACAAATACAAGAAATAATGAAAAGTACACACATCAACTCTTTCTTATGAAACCAAAAAGGGGTAATGGATAGGAAAATACTTAAGGGAAGTAGGGAGAAAATGAAAGGAAAATGAGAGGAGACCCCGAAAAAAGATGTACATAGAGAAACAAGTGAGTAAAAAGACACAGATTGAGAGACAAAGACAGCCCAGGGTGAGGGAAGAGAGAGATGAAAAAAAGAGAGACAGAGAGAAGGCAAAGATTTCTCTCATTCAACAAACAAGCTGTGTTATCTCAGATAAGTGACTTTACCTCTCTGGGCCTGTTTGCTCATGTGTAAAATCATAATATGAGGGGGAAGGAGAATGGACTATATTCTATAGGGTCTTTTCCAGCTCTAATGGCCTATATATGTGTATGTGTATATATGTATATATACTATAGTATATGATTTATTATACTTTTTTAAGAAAAAAGTAGAAACCTCTAGATTCTTGATTTAAAAAATTTTTTTTGAACAGCATTTTTTATATTCATTATGTTTCATAAATCCAAAGCCTCAACTACAAAATTGCTAAGCTTCCAAATGAAAAGAAATTAAGCCGCACTCATTTTTTCAGGAATACATACCAAATGTTTAGGTAAAATGACAAACAGTGTTATGGAAACACATATTAAGGAGAGAGTGAAGAATATCCTTCATATTCAATAGTAATGCCCCCAACCCAATTATAGTATGACAATAATAGACCTATTCTCAGAGATCTCAAAGACCGAAAATCCCAGGGTTCATGCCATTACTATAATATTACCAGTCTTTTAAATAAAGCTCTGCAAAAGACATTCAAGCAAAACACATGTCATGGACAGGTTTCTCTAGATTCTTTCAAGAGGGCATGAATACTGCCAGATTTCTATTCCAGATCTCTTACAGACAGGCCCCCGAGTCTCTCGGTGCCTCTGTTTCTCCCCTCCTGAAGAAGTCTTAACAGCAGCACCCTCCCTCAGAGGGTTCCAGAGGAGCATCTCCAAAGCAAGAAACTGTACAGATGGAGAGCTCTTCCCACCTCTGTAGCATGTAATAAACAGGACTCTAGCTGTGACTCCTTTCACGGGCTGTCCTGGTGACTAGAACAAAGGCAGGCCCTATCTGTCTTTGCCGGATGGCAGTGCAAGCCCAGGGCCCAGAAGCTGGTCATACCTCACCGTCGACAGGAAAACAAACACCAAATGACTTATTTTCATTCCCCCAGTTGGGAACACTGAATACCAGCAATGTCTCTCTCCCTTCTCTCTAATTTTCTTGAGGATAAGGACTGGATCTTATTCCTCTTCATATACCCCACAGCACTTAGCAACGTGTTTTTCATACAGCCAGTGTATGAAAAGCCCCAGTACACATTAGGTTCTCAGAATTATAAACTCAGGATTGTAGATCTTTTTCTAAGGCCCCCCTCAGAAACTCCCTCTTCTTTGAAGCCTTTCCAGATGTCTACTTCCCCAGTGTTAGTGTTTTGTCCCCACTCAAAGTACCTTGTTTTTATTTATCTGAGTATAGCTTGCACCAAACAGAAGGGAAGCTCCATGAGGGAGGGACTTTTTTTCTGTCTCTATTCCCTTCACCTAGCTCAGTTCTTTGCACTGTCGTTGTTCAGTCACTTCAGTCACGTCCTACTCTTCATGACCCCATTGGAGTTTTTCTTGGCAAAGTAGGGTTTACCATTTTCTTCTCCAGTTCATTTTACAGATGAGGAAACTGAGGCAAACTGAGCAAAAATCTACTTGTGGCTCTTTGACAATGGGCTTTTATTAAATACTAACTCTATACCAAATACCATGCTAAGCATCGGAAATATAAAGAAAGAACCAAAACAGTCCCTGCCCTCAAGAAACTTATATTTGAACTGGGAAGGCAACATGCATACATATAGGTACATATAAAGATATATAACGAGTTTTTGGTCTGTTTCTTCTTTTAAGACATGACTAATATGGAAATATGTTTTATATAATTGCACATATATAATCCATATCAAATTGCTTACTCTCTTAGGGAGGGGGTAGGTGAGGGAGGGAGGAAGAAAATTTGGAACTCAAAATTTTTTAAACGAATGTTAAAAAATGTCTTTACATGTAACTGGAAAAAATGCTATTAAAAAAAGCTTAAACAAATATGTGTGTGTGTGTGTGTGTGTGTATATATATATATGTGTGTGTGTGTATATATATATATATATATATATATATATATATATATATATATGTTAGATACAAAGTAGCCTTAGAGACGAAGGTACTAGGAAGAGAAAACATTCTTCAAAGTCCTCTTGGGGGAGGTGATGCTTGAGTCAGTCTTAAAGAAAGCCAGACTGTAAGGGGTAAAAATGAGGAGGAAAACCATTCCAGATATGGGGAGCAGCCAGTACAAAAGGTATAGGGATGGGAGCTGGAGAGTGATATTTAAGACCCATAGATTATGTAAAGGGGAATTACATCTCAGAAGACAAAACAGAGAGAGAGGGGCCAGGTTGTGAAGGGATTCAAATACCAAAGAGAAGAGTTATATTGATCCCTGAGGTAACAGGGAGCTCCGAGGTGACATGGTCAAACCTAAGCTGTAGGGATATCATTTTGGAAGCTGTGTGGTAGATTGGAATGGGAAAATATGAGATGCTGCAAGATTGTACAGTAGTCAAGAATTCAACAGTCTTGGTCAGAGGTGGTGAGGACCTTAACTAGGTGACTGAAAAAGTGTGAGAATGAAAAACTAGAAGAGATGTCTATGAGGGATGTTCTGGAAATAGAAATGACAAAATATGGTAACTGATTGCATGTGTGATGAGTAAGAGAGAGAAGTTGAGGGACACAGAAGAGAGTGGATGGATGATGGTATCCTCAACAGTAACAGAGATGTTCAGAAGAGGGAGGGTTCTGAGGGAAAGATAATGAGTTCTGTATGGGGTATGTTGAGTTTGAGGTGCCTAAGGGACATACAGCTTGAAATGTCTAATAGGCAGTTCATGATGTGGGATTGGAGCTCAATGGAGAGCAACTAGGAGTAGATATATAGGTCTGGTAATCATCTGTATGGGGCAGCTAGATGGCTCATTGAATAGACTGCTGGGCCTAGAGTCAGGAAGACCTGAATTCAAATTGAGCCTCAGACACTTAGTAGCTGTGTGACCCTGGGCAAGTCACTTAACCCTGTTTGCCTCAGTTTCTTCATCTGTAAAATGAGCTGGAGAAGGAAATGGTGAACCACTCCAGTATCTTTGTCCAAGAAAATTCCATGGACAGTATGGTCCATGGGGTCACGAAGAATTAGACATGACTGAACAACAATTATTTGCACAGAAACAATTTTGACAATATAGGCATATAGTGGTTAAACAATACTTTGTTGTTCTTTCTGTCTGGGGTCTATAGAAGACTCAGAAAATCTTTATTAGGCAGAGGTGATAAATACCTGAATTCCAGGCCTCCGTTTCTTGCTGCCAGTGGTTAGATTAAAATTCTCCATCTAGAATTATTTGGATCAGGTTTGAGTTTGTCGCTACTTTTGGGGTTTCTGTGGGACTCCACTCCATCAATGTGAAAATTTCCTCTCCAAGACTCAGTCACATAAATAATGATCTGATGCCTCTGATTTGTTATTTAAACTTTACCAATATGCTTCTGATTTCCCAAGAGGACTACTTGGCTGAGTCTCATTTCTAAAAGGTCTTCCTGGACCAAAGATGGACTAATTGAATGAATGGATGTAAAAGCATGTATTATGCATTTATTACATGCAAAGAATTGTGCCAAGTACTGGAAGTACAGAGAAACAAGACAGTCTCCACTTTTGGGGATCTCAAATAATGTCAACAAGCATTTATTAAGCACTTACTGTTTACAAGGCATTGTGCTCACATTCTGATAGGGGAAGAGAACACACATGGGAAGTAGTTTCAGCTGCTCTATATACTCTAAGTCCACAGATCTCAACTAGACTGAGTTCTGAGGAGCATAGCAGAAGAAAAAGGTAATTTGCTTAGCAAAGGAAGGGAGAAGCTATGGGAAATTTGTGACAGGGCCATACATGGCTAGTGCTCTCATGTGAAACATCAGTAACACAACCTGAAGCCACTTGCATACTTATATAACAAAACCCACTGCAGAACGAACCTGCCTCCTAGGTGTCAAGCTTTATTCTCTCGGGTCCTTGAAGCCAAAGGATCCAGTGGCAATTGTCAGCACCAAAGGTGATAAAGGATTACAAATGGAATTACAGAGGAGAGGATCTCAGAGGAATTTGGTGACTTCACAAGTCTTATTTAGAATAAATCCACTCCATTAATCCCAGGCTGCCTCCAGTTTAGCTTCCTTGCCTGGGCTGCCTTCCCAATTTGAAGGAGTGGTTCATAACAGGCACTGCACTTGTTGAAACGAACAGTTGAACTAAATTAGTCACAGAATCTGAGATTCTTAGTGTTGGAAAGGATCACAAACACCATCTAGTCTAACTTTTACCTGATTCAGGAATCCTTCCTGTAGCATTCCTGACCAATGGCCAGTTGGCCCTCAACATCTGCAGTGATGAAGGGGTGCCCTACTTTCCAAAGACCATTGCATTGTTGGATGGTTTCCATTGCTAGAAAGCTTTTTTCCTTATTTTGAGACAAACATGATTTACCTAAAACTTCCAAGTATGCGTCTTCCTTGGATACACTACTCCCTATTTAAGGACATCCTTTTGAATATCTAAAGCCAGAAATCATACCTTTCCTAAATTTTCTCCAGAATAAACATTGCAAGAGGGGCTAGGTTGCACAGCGAATAGAGCACCGGCCCTAGAGTCAGAAGGACCTAAGTTCAAATCCGACCTCAGACACTTAACACTTACTAGTCTTGTGACCTTGGGCAAGTTACTTAACCCCAATTGCCCTACCTTCCCCTCTCCAAAAAGCAAAAAACAAACAAACAAAAAGAACATTCCTAATTCCTTTATCCATTCTCCACATTCTATAGTTTCAGACCCTTGGGCATCCTGGTGTCATTTTCTGAATGTTCTTTAGTTTTCCCCACTGTCCTTTTCAACTATGGCATCCAGATCACATTTCAGACGTCATCTGACAAGAGCAGAGGACAGTGGGATTACTGCCCCTCTTACCATGAACCTGATTCTACTAAGGAAAGCTAAGATTGCATTGATTTCTCTTTTTGTAGAAGAGCTGTGTCACAGCTATCTCATACTCTCCTTATGATCAATTCAAACTCCTATTGTCATCCATGAACTGCTGTCCTTATCAGCTCGCTGACATCCTATAGCTGTGTAAGTGATTTTTAGAACCCAAACCTAGGATTTTCCATTGATTCCTTTTTTGTTGCTGTTCAGTTGTTTTAGTTATGTCCAATTCTTCATGACCCATTTGGTGTTTTCTTGGCAAAGAGTGGTTTACCACTTCCTTTTCCAGCTTATTTTACAGATGAGAAAACTGAGGCAAACGGGATTAAATGACTTACCCAAGGTAACACAACTAGTGTCTGAGACCAGATTTCAATTCATATCTTCCTGACTGCAAGCCTGGCCTTCTATATCCACTATGCCAATGATTTTTGCAACTGGGGCAAGTAATTCAGTAGATGAGAAAAATGAAGATCTTGGTCCCTTTCAAGGTTGTTTTAGAGAGGTCAGTGAGATGGGATGGGAGATGGGGTCAAGGTAGAAAAATGTTCACCTCGGCATGAATTGCCATCAAGTGGAAGAATCAGATACTATCCAATAGCTTTCTATTTCAACTAATTATTCCTACTAAGTACTATGCTTATTTGTTTCCATGCTGAATACTGCAAGTATTACCAGGGCAACCTAAATTTCAATGTCCTGAGACAACATTCCAGTTGTCCCACCCTAGTTGCAGCTCTGATCTTTGTTATGTGATGTGGCAGAGTAATAAAGAGCATAAAACACGGTGTCAGATGCCCAGGGCTCCACTCTCTACTCAGCCACTTACAAGCCATATGATCTGGGGCCTCAATTTCCTGAACCATAATGGGAATTAGAATACTAACACTAATACTCGGACCTCACAGAGTTGTTTTAAGGAAAATGTTATGTTTTGGCTCCGTGAATGTAAGCTATCATTAATCATCTTTTTAGTATTAGCCCAAGCATTCCAGTCTGTTGAGATCGCTGTGACAGAATCTTGATCCAAACCATTAGGTATCCCTTCCCTACTTAGTGTTATAATACACAGATTTAACATAGATGCCTTCTATGTTTTCCTCCAAGTCAATGATAAACATGTGAAACAAGTCAGGATGATAAGGACACTTTACACCACCAAAGGTTTGACATTTCCATGGACAAATGTTATGGAGGAAAACCCTCAAATGTAAAGTAGATATCTGATCTTGGAGGAGGTAGAATTTTTAGAGAATGCATCAGCCCAAGAGTGGCTAACACTGGAGAAAGGGGACGCCCATATGACATAAAATTTTTGTCTGGACACTGAGTTAGGCAGCTAGGCCTTCAGCTAAATGTCCATCCTTTCATTAGGGAGAAGACTGGATTTTTTGGAAGTCACGGATTTCTCATGTCACCTCAATAGCTCTGAAACGAGCCCGTCTTTCAGGGCCCAGTCCTGCCCTTGGCAACCTGCACAATGCCCAGCTCTGAGAGGCTGAGTAGGAGTCCCTCAGTGCCAACTCTCTCTTTATCTGCAGAAAACAAAAAGCCTGAAATGGTTGCAATGGAGCCAAAGGGCCATGTGAGCAGTAAGGAGACAAATCTGGAACACTGAAAAGAAACCAACAGCGTAGCGAGGGAAATGCTTGTCTCTGGCCTCGGCTGTTTTGACAGCATCATGTCCTACCCTGCTTCCGAAGAGAAGTGCTTTTCTCCCCTCTTGTATGGGAAAGCAAGAAAACTAGCAGACACATTGAGAAAAAAGTCCTTCCTGTTTCACTTTCTACAGCAGTCTGGTTTGAATTTTATAAAAATCAGCAAATGGAACAATCATCTTTTTTGTGGATACTTTGCCGAAAACCTTGATATGTTCATCTATTCTGGAAAAGCGCCATTTTTAGAACCATTCCTTTCCTCTCATGTGAATAGAATCCTTTCCTAAGGCTCTACTTCCTCAATGCCCTTGTAAAACTATGGACCCCCTCAACTCCCTTCTTTTCAGCTCTCATTTATGTTTGTCTTCCTCTCCCCTCCCCCTTCAGAGGGCAGGGACTATCTCGTGGCTCATACGTGGTGTCCCAAAAATCTTGGTGCAGTTGTAAGCTTTAATAGCTATTAACCTTAATATTAAGTAGTCATTTATCATTAAAGCTATTAAGTAGCTTTAATAGCCATTAAAGCTTACAACTGCACAAAGACTTTTGGGATACTCTGTATTCTATTCCCAATGTTTTAGCCCAGTGTCTAGCATACAGTAAGCATTTAATAAATGTGTCGCCTAGTCTGACCAACATAGAATACAGCAGGCCTACACAAGCTGTGGCCTGCCAAAGGATTGTGGGTGGCCCACGGGCTATGCAGGTCTGGAATACAGCACAGAGATTGCACTTCTATATACGCAGTCCAAGACTATTTCCTTCTATTTAAGCCTTCCTGAGATTGTGCAACGTGGCCTGAAGTGACTGAGTTCTTAAAGGCTTTGCCAAGGAAGCCCAAAGTCTAGAAGGTCCTACTGAGCTTAAGAAGCTTCAAATAAAACCCCAGAGATGGACACTAATCTGACTTCTGAAATTTCTCAAGGTTCACAATCTTGGTGTTATCTTACACCCCTCACTCTCTCTCACCCCACATGCACAATCAGTCCAATAATGTCACCCTACTAACTCAGTAAGCTCCAGCAGGGTCCTGTTCCCTTTAGGATTAAATATAAAAGCTTGTTTTTAGCTTTTAAAACTCTCCATAACTTGGCCCCTTCCTACATGTCTCCATCTCCTCTATAATACAAGAACATTGGCCTTGAGGTTCCATGCATAGAATTCTCCATCTACTGAATCCATGTATTTTCACTGACTGTCCCTGATGCCTGGAACCATCTTCACTCCTCACATGGACCTCTCCCTGGCTGCCTTTAAGTCTCAACTAAAGTTCCACCTTCTGCAAGACACCTTTGCTAGCTGTCCTTAATTTTAACTCCCCTTTATCCTGTATATATCTTGTTTGTACCTAGTTATTTGAATGATGTCTCTCCCATTAGGAGGGAAAGATTATTTTTTGCCTTTGTTTGCATCCCCAGAGTTTAATATAGTGCCTGGCAATAATGTTTGCCAACTTGATTTCACTGATCAAATTCCATTATTTCTGCTTCCAAAACAGCTCTCATGTATATCATCTTACCACCCCATACAGTCACATTCAGACCCTCATCACCTTCACCCAGACTATATTACTATATTATATAGCATAAAATAGTATAGACCAGGGGTGGGGAACCTGCAGCCTCGAGGCCACATGTAGCTCTCTAGGTCCTCAAGTGCAGCCCTTTGACTGAATTCAAACTTCACAGAACAAATCTCTTTAATAAAAGGATTTGTTCTGTAAAACTTGAACTCAGTCAAAAAGCTACACCTAGAAGGCCACATTTAACCTCGAGGCCATAGGCTCCCAACCCTGGGGACTGTGTTAAGGAAATTCATAGAAGACACCAAGACAGGATACAAATTCAGAAAAGGCCTTATACAAATTAGAAAAGAGACCAGAAGCTTACAGAATGATAAACAATGGTTACAAGAGCTCTAATGGGCCAGGGAATGGGAACTTACTGTGTCACCAATTTTTAGGTCTCCACATTTCCTCTGACCTGGATAGGACAAACCATCTTGGCAGGTGGCTGTGAAGGTGAGGCCAAGATCCTCAGGATTATCCCAGACTGACAGCTCCACTTTGGACCTGATGCTCTGAAAACAAAGAAGGAAAATGAAACACAACCAGGTTAACAGCAGGGAAAAAAATGAAGTTATCTCACTGACACATTCCCTACTCCTGTCATGTCTTTTCCCAGCATTTTGACAAGGCTCAATTCCACCTGCAGTGATAAGTGGCCCAGTGGATAGAGTGCCAGGCCCGGACTCAGGAAGACTCATCTTTGTAAGTTCAAATCTGGCTCCCAACACTTACTAGCTGAATGACCTTGGGCCACTGTTGGCCTCAGTTTCCTCATCTGTAAAATGAGCTGCAGAAGGAAATGGCAAACCACTCCCATTTCTCTGCCAAGAAAAGCCCAAATGGGGTCATGGAGAGTCAGACAACTGAAAAATGACTGAACAAGAACAAAAATTACAGCCTTCCAGACCCAGCTGAGACAGTGCCTTTTCCATTAAGGCTTCCCTCATCACCCAGCCAGAAGGGATTCTTCTTAGAGAGTCAGTGTGGTGATGCAACAGAAGGAACCCTGATTCCAGTCATAGCCTGTTTCTGATGCTCACCACCCACATGGCCTTAAGCAAGTCGCTTAATCTCTTTACGCCTTAGTTCCCTCATCTGGAGAAAAAAGCAGGGGTTGGACTAGATGACCTCTCAAGTCACTTCAAATTCTGGTATGAGCCTAAGACTCCTCCTTCTTTTACTTCTCATGATACTTATGTCTCTTGCTCTGCATTAAATTTCTGTACTTGCAGTCATTTCAGTTGTATCTAACCCTTTGTGATCCCATTTGTGGTTTTCTTGGCAGAGATACTGGAGTGGTTTGCCATTTGCCATTTCCTCCTCCAGTTCATTTTGAAGATGAGGAAATTGAGGCAAACAGGGTTAAGTGACTTGCCCAGGGTCACACAGTAAGTGTCTAAGGCTCGATTTGAACTCGGGAAAATGAGTCTTCCTGAATCCAGGTCTGATGTTCTATCCACTGGGCCACCTAGTTGCCGCTTGTGTACCTGTATTCTTCCTCATTAAACTATAATCTCTTTAAGGCAGCAATCACTTTTCTATCTCCCTCTGCAAAATAAGGTTCTTTAAACCATAGTATATGCTTAATATATGTTTCATTGTATTGAAATTCATCATGTTCTTCCTAAGCTCAAGGCTCATATAGCTCCCTCCAAACCCAAAACCCATATTCCAAGGAAAGAGACCAGCAACTTAGACTTGTAATTCATTTTCAGCAACCTCTTCTGAAAGCATCCACCCAATTACAATGAAAAAGTGATCATCACGTGAGACAAAGTGATGTTATCTAGGCGACTCTCTCCCAAGTACAAGGGAGGATGGTGGAATGGCTTCAGTGGAGATACAAGTTCCACACAATCATGAATATGAAATTTTGTTCTATATTCCTCAATAAAAATGAGGGAGATATAGCCCCTGCTCTCAAATAGCTTACAATCTTGTGCGTTAAATATAACTGGGGAAAAAACCTTGAAGATCAATATACTATCACTTGAAGTAGTACCGAATGCAATTTTTTTATTAAACACAATGGATCTTATGATTCAGTGTGGTAGAGCAGCAAAAACCCTGGTTCCCAGAGACCAAGGATCCAAACTTAAATTCTGCTCTGTTCTTTGATACCATAAAGTTTACCACTATGAATATGTGGATGCATATTGCATTTTTGTTGCCATCTTTAACTTGCCTGAGACATAACTTCAGCAGGGTGATGGCTGGAGCAAAGGGTATGGATGGTGCCATATTCTTGCACTTATCATTCCCAAATGATATCCCCAAAGACTGGACCCACACAGAGCATCACCAACACTGAACTAGTGGGCCTGTCTTCCCACTCACCCAAATTGATCATTGCTGTTTTCTGTCATCTTTTTTTCATTTGCATGGTACAAGATAAAAGCTCAGTTATTTTAATTCACATTTCTCTTTTTCTCTCTTACTATTAAGTTATTTCAAGGAAGTTTTCTTTGGGGTCATTTAAAGTTTTAAGATCTATGATTCTATGACCTTTTGGAGTAGCTGGGTAGCACGATGAATGGAGTGCTGAGCCTGGAGTTAGGAACTCATCTTTCTGAGTTTAAATCTAGCCTCGGACAATTAACTGTGTGCCCCTGGGCAAGTCACTTACCTCAGTTTCCTCATCTGTACAATGAGCTGCAGAAGGAAATGGCAAACCATTCCAGTATCTTTGCCAAAAAAACCCCAAATGGGGCACAAAAAGTCAGACACCACTGACCAACAAAAAATGACCTTTTGTCTCAAAAACATCAACTATAACTGCTCAGAGGTTGGAGGAGGGCGAGTTAACTAAACAATTCTGTGATACCAGAGCTCCTGTGGGTCATGGGTTATAGAACCAGAGAGATTCATTTTTTTTTTCAGGTTGAGATTAAAAGAAAACATGCTTGTAAAATGTCTTCCATGGTAGCATTACAGTGATGTGACATTGTGAGGGAGTTAAGATGGCCAGAAGTAGACACACAAATCCTGTTAGAATTCTTGGCTTTCTTCAACACCAGCTCGAGGTCCACTTTCAGGTGACCTTTCACAGTCCGTTCAGCTACTAGAGCCTTCCCTTCCAAGGATGCCTTTCATCTACTCTTTGTTCATCTTGTGTGTAACTATTTATGTATGTGTTGTCTTTGCCACTGGAATATAAGCTCCTTGGGGGCAAAGGAGGACTGCTTTTTGCTTTTCTTTGCATCGTCAGAACTTAGGATAGTCCCTGGTACCTACTAAGTGCTCAAAAATGCCTGTTGACTGACACTAATGTAAAAGGGAAAGGGATGTTGAAGTTATATTGGGGGAGAACGAGGTTACCTAGGAAAATAGGCACTGAAGGCTGGAGTCCTGTGGATTACAGAATGACGGGTTAGTGACAGGTTAGAAGATGGCATAAGGAGGAAGCGTAAGCCTTCACAGCAAGTGCTGCTGCCTTCCCCACTTGTAGCTTCTCATTTTAACAGTCCTTTCTCTATCATTTCCTTTCAAAGATATTGCAGCCTCAGCTCCAAATCATTCTGTCATGGGGAGGCTAGCAGGAGCAGACCCTTGTTGGTTGTGCGGCTATTTTCAGTCCATTATGACTCTTCATGACCCCGGTTGGGGTTTTCTTAGCAAAGATACTGCAGCAATTTGCCATTTCCTTCTCAGGATATCCTACAGCACAAGGAAACTTGAAGACAAGAGGACTGTTCTCAAACTTTTACTATTCCTTTCTAACCAAGAAGATGCTTTTTAGCATCATAGGACATCGGAGCTAGAAGGGACCATGGATAAGTTTAGCGGGTCCGACTTCCTCATTCTCCAGAAAGCATCAAAAAATATTTTGGAGACCAAGAAGGATAAGGTCACATAGTTAGTTAGTGGCAGACCCAGGATTAGAATGGAACTCTCCAAGCTTCCCATTCTTTTCTCTTTCTCATAAAGCCTTCTTCTTGAGAAGTCTCTCTCTAAGTGCTGTAGAAAAAACTACTTAAAGCGTCAGCTGGAAACTTGGCTTTTATTCTAGAGGCTGCTACTCTCTATAGTCCTCGCCCCATACCTTCCCCCATTTACTGTCAGAAATCACTGTTACAGATGCCTTCTGGAATGATGTCTGGAAGACAACACCTCTGAACACAAGTGACAGCATCAGGAGGCAGAATAAGACATACATTTTTGTACACAGTTAGTATAAAAATTTTTCGCTTGATCATGAACATTAGTTATTGGCTTTCTTTTTTTCTCAATGGGGGAGTGGAAGGCTGAGGGAGGACAAGGTAATAAGAAAGAGGGAGAGAAGAAAGAAGGTCACTGAATTATCTTTTTTTTTTAAACTACAGAATGGGGGCAGCTAGGTGGCTCAGCAAATAGAGCACCAGCTCTGGAGTCAGGAGGACCTGAGTTCAAATCCAGCATCAGACATTTAACACTTACTACCTGTGTGACCTTGGGCAAGTCATTTAACCACAGTTGCCCTGCCTTCCCTCCCCCCTAAAAAAAGACCAAAACTACAGAATAGAAGGAAGGGTTGAAAGAAGCAGACAAGCAGAACAGCTTTGAAAGTTACAAGCTAAATGTATTAAAATTATGAAAAAGAAATGCAAACTGAATATATGTGTATAACCTATATCAAATTGCTTACCTTCTCTCAGGGATGGGAAAGGGGAGGGAGGGAGAGAAAGAATTTGGAACTCAATTTTTTTAATGTAAAACATTATTTTATATATAATTGAGAAAAATAAAATATCAAAAAAAAAAGAAATGCAAGGTGTACAAAGCAGAGATCTGCAGTTTTGTGTACAGTCCTCTTTTTCTCTTCTACTCTTTATATGGAAATGAGCACTTTATTTAGTGTTTATTAAGTTCAAAATAAAAATAAATACATTTATTTAAAAGCAAAAGTCTAGGATAAGGTCGTATAGCTGAAGAGATAGAGCCATGGTCAAGTTATGGTAATAAATATTTATTGAGCTCCCTAATGGTTGGCCAGAAGTCTATGAGATGGTGTGTGTCTGTGTGTGTGTGTGTGTGTGTGTGTGTGTGTGTGTGTGTGTGTGTGTCTGTATGGGGCTGGAATACCAAAGAAGTAGAAGACAAAGCTAAATGACACTTTTACCTAAGTAACTCCTTTATTATAGGGGGCAGGCATGCTAAAGAATTTAAGTGAGATAATGTATATAAAAAACTCCCAAACCGGAAAGTACTATAGAAATACTAGCCATTGTTATTATTGCAACTATTATTTTTATAATGAAAGTAGTTTAATGCCATAATTGGTGATGTATCTTTTGTAAAGATTTCAGATTGTACCCAGAATTTAATCTTATCTTGCTGAGTAGGACAATGGGTAAAAAACTCAGTCCGCTCTTGGCCACTGACTGAGGATGTGAGTTAAGTCAGGTACAATTCTCCTAGACTGTCCCCAAGATTCTGATTATATAAAACCTGATGGGAAAAATGCAGAGACTTTGAACGGAAATAGATTCTTTACCATTAAATTCAGTTGAGGCTTGGAATGGAGAAAAAGACAGCGTATTCAGACTCCCTCTAATCCAAAGAACCAAGAAAACTTTTCTGAGGTTCAAAATTTGAGGGGAAACCAAAGCTGTGCTTTCAATGGTATAGGAAGATACCAACAGAGATTAACAACACCTTTTATGCAATTTGTCCTCTAGAGAGAGTTGCCCAGGGCACTGAGAGGTCAGGTGACTTCCCCAGAATCCCATAGTCAGTATGTATCAGAGACGTGACTGTACCCAGGTCTTCCTCATTTAAAGGTCAGCTCTCTGACTGTTAGACTTATGGAGGTCAAAATGGAGCATCTGGACCTTGGTATTGCTCTGAATTACATCACTAGCCTCATATGGGGAGGCAGAGGAACAGAGAGCAGCAGGTTCTCCCTCTGTCTCCCCAAGTTACTTCCAGAAAGCTTAATCTGCATTTGAGATCCTAGGTTTCTTACTTGAAGTGATATTACTGTGGCAGAAACTCAATGTACAATTCATACCAGCTGTTTTTCCCCCCAGATATCCCAGTTCTAGTCACTCTGAAACTTTTTAGCTTCCACATCATTATTAGCTCCAAGGACAAACTGCAATTTGATATTCAAGTAACTCCTACCAGGCTAATCTCTAAAAGAAATACCCATATAAGAAGCCTCATTCACCATGGGGCTTGGAGGAAGTGATGGTCAAGATGGCATAGGTTTAAAGGCTGCTATGTGGTGGGTCAGTTTAGGACACATCTGGAGCTGTCCAAAGTCAGACCAACCATGAGGATAGGTGGAAACAGACTTCATGGTAATAACAAAAAGACAGAAAAACATTCACTTGACTAAAATATAACACGGTCTTCAACATTACCCTCAATATTCAACTACTTGTCTAATCCTCTAAACTTAAGGAAAAAATCCCCAGTGATGTTTCGTTAAACAATGACTTCCTTTCTGAATTCCATTCAATGCCTTACATAGCTGTATTTATGTCTGTCTGTCTGTCTGTGCATTCATGTGTCCTGCAGCTTAGATACAGAGAAAAGACGTTCATTGTTGCCACTAGTAAATACGCTAAAGAGTTTCACAATCCTTCAGTCATTATGGGCACTTTCTGAGTTTAAAGGATTGGTCACACTGTAAGAAAAATTATATATGTAAATCAAAGTGCTGAATTAAAGATTTTGCCCTTCATGAAAGAGGAGAGATTTGGAGTCTGCCAAAACAAACTCCAAATACATCCTTCTCTCTCTCCCTACAACCCAGCCAAAGGCCACAGCCATTCTCTCCATTACATTTACTCCAACAAAAATGTTTTTAAAATATCTCAATAAATCACTTTCCAGCAACTGAACAGAGGTAAGAGACTACACCCATACTTAGTCACGAATGTGTAAGTCACTACAAAATGCACTGCAAAGCTTCTCAGGCATTAAAAGAACACATGAATATAAACAGTCCAGCTCAGAGTACCACAATTTAATCCGAAGGTAGAAGGGAACAACCAGCAATAGAGTAATGAAAGAGTAGAATAACAGAAATGTTAGAGGGAGAAGGAATTTTAGAGTTTGTCTAGCTTGATGCTCTCATTTACAGGGCAGCAAAGTGAGGCCACAGAGGTAAGGAGATGAGGCCTAGGTCTCACAGCTATTAAGTAGGAAAATCAGATTTGATCTCAGCCGCTGACTCTGCCGTTGTTCTCTCCATTATACCGCATTGTCACTTTCTGATTACTATACACTTCTGCATAGTTGGAGTTTAGAATACAAACATACATACAAACACACATGTATGCATACACATAAACACACATACATGATGCTGCTATACCACCTGAAAAAGTACAAGGCTACATTCAGCATCAGGATTTCCCTTTTAGGGAGATCAAGAGCAGAAAAAAGATAGGTCTGTTGAGGCAGCCCAGAGTAAGGGTAAGAGCACAGGACTTGAAATCAAAGATCTGGGTTCAAATCCTAGCTCTTTTACTTGTTACCATGGGAGCTTAAATATATCACAACTACTATGAATCTTATTTTCTTCATTTTTAAAATGAGGGTATTGGACAAGATGTTCCTACTGGCTATGAATCTACATATATTGAGCACATTCACACACATACACAGAATTTCACTCCAAGCATTTTGCAGCTTCACATTTCTGCATTTATTATCATTCACCAAAACTTGCCACTGAATTTCTACAGTCCGCCAAGCCACTGATAATAGATAATGTGTGAGCCATCCTCAAATTATGACTGAGTTGCATGAATGAGTTCATCTGTAAGTCAGTTGTTTGGAACTCAACTTCCCAAAGAAATAAAGTGGTAGCTGGGATGCCAGCTGGCCCATGGAAGCCCGCTCAACCCACAATGCAACTGAACTATAGTACTATTAAATCTAACACTATAGTCTCTCATTTTTCAGTGGAAGAATACATCCCTAAATCCTAAAGGGAAGGCAGTGACGTGGTATAATGGATAGAGTTCTGGCCTTGGAATCAATAAAACTTGAGTACCTCAGACACTTAGTAGATATGTGACCAATGAGAAAGTCACTTAATCTCTCTCAGGCTCAATTTCCTCATCTGTAAAAATGAGAGATTTGATACAATGGCAAACATTAACTAGATACCTATTATGTATATGACACTGTACTGGACTATGAGTATACAAATCCAAAATCCAAAACAGGATCATGCCTAGCCTCAAAGAGCTTACATTTTTCTTGGGGAATACAACATTCACATAATAGGTAAATATAATATGAGGAGCATCAGAGCACTAGTAATTGGGAGTGGGGGACGGGGGTGTCCAGAAAAGGTTTTGCAAAGGAAGTGGCATTTGACCTGAGCCATAAAGGAAGCTAAAGATTTTAAGAGGCAGAGATGAAGAGAGAGTTATGTTCTAGGTGTGGGAGATAGCTTACAGAAATAGAGGAAGAATGATGAGTTAGAGTAACAAGTATAAATCCAGTTTGGCTGGATCACAGCCTTATACACAGAGGACATCACTCCAAGCATTTTGTAACTTCACATTTCTGCAATTAATAGTCATCAAAACTGCCACTGAATTCCTACAGTCCTCCAAACCATTGCTAATAGATAGTGTGAGCTAACTTCAAAGTGTGAATGAGTTACTTACAGCCTCTTTTGTATACAGGAGTCCTATGAAAGAAGTCTGGACAGCCATCCTGTGGGAGGCTTGCAGGGTCCTGCTTAGGAAGGGGGGGGGGGGTGGAATAGGGAAAGTAAATAGGAGAGTGCTGCTGTGGTCAAACCCACAGTAGCAACCATGTGGAGAAAAGGGTTGAGAGGAGAGAGAGCAGAAACAGAAAGACCACTTAGGAGGCTAGAGCAATAGCCCAGTTGTAACAGTCCAATTGCTTTATGAGGCGACCCAACTAGTTTGGTGGCCAGTTGAGTGGAGAGAAGGAGACAGATCTGAGACGTTATGGAGATGAAATCAGTAAGACCTGGCAATTTATTGGAAGTTGATAGTGAAGGAGAGAAAAAAATCTAGAATGATTTCAGAGGTCGCTAACTCGTATAATGAAGGACGGCAACAGAAATAGGGAAGTATGGAAAAGGATAGGTTTAAAGGGAAGAAACTGATTTCCATTTTGGACCCAGGAATTTTCTACTGTGCCATATACCCCGATCAATTTTCACACAGCGAAGTCAGAGAAATCTCCCAGGGCAGGGAAAGCAACATTTTTCTGGTTGCTCTGACTAATGGTAATTGCTGGCATCTTTGGTTTGGAAGAGGAAATCAATGGTGCTACTTTCAGAGGTTCTGTGGCTCTCTTAGGGTTGTTTTTTTTGTTTGTTTATTTTTACTGCCTTCTATTGTTTAAATTTTCAATTTAATTCAATATAGGGCTCTGGCCTAGCTACTGAGGGAAATATAAAACAGTCCCTGGCTAATAGTATAGTGAGGGACACCAAACTGTGATACTAATACACTAAATATGATACAAAATTATACAAAAAAAGGCACAAGCAAGGTACAAGGCAAAGCCCAAAGAAAGACATGCCATTCTTGGCAAGGGACCAAATTCTCCCTCTTCCACAGAGAAGGGCTTAAGGCAGAGATTCCACTTGGTCTGAGAAATTCAAGTCTATGCATTAAACCAGTGTTTGTAACTCAAAACAGTCAGACTGCTGCTTTTGCTCCTTCCGAATACTAGAAAGGCAAACAGACAAATAGATGAGGAGATAGAGAGATAGAGAAAACTAGGTGGAGAGAGAGACAGACAGAGGGAAAGAGGGAGACCAATGAAGAGGAGACGTGGGGAAGGAAAGAAGGATGGTAGGAAGAGCAAATTAGAAATATCTATATCTGTTTCACAATATAGAAAACCACTTCCTAGCTAAAGCCTAAAGCTATAATGGGAAGTTCAAAGGTTCATGTGAAAGACTTTACCAAGTTCAGTCTTCCAAGTTTGGCTGCAGAGTAGAAAAAAAATACATCTTCCTCCCTTCAGTGCAGGGTTGGGGGACTATGGGTGCGAATTGTTGTATATATTGTCAGGCAGTCAGCGGGTTTGTTTTACTAACATAATGAGTTTTCTTAAAAATCCATTTAAAATCTTTGTTACAAGGGATAACTTGTTGATTACAGAAAGAAGTGGGATATATTCATAAATATGCTTTAACATACAAAAGCATCATTAAAAAATTAAGGGTAAAACAAAAAAAAATCCTGAAAAACAAGGGTCGGTCTTGCCCTCAGAAATGGAAGTATAATATCATTAAACATGCTTGTGGTTGGCTGACTCAGCTGCCTAAGACTTACTGTTAATAAAGCCAAGGGTTTGTGTTGGAACTCCAATGTAATCTGTCTACTGCCACAACCCCAGATTGTACCTCTAAACCCAGTCAGCTAGTCTGTGTCATTGGCCCTGGTTAAAGGGGGAGCATGCAGACTGGATCCATCATCGCTCCTATAGAAAAAGCTAACAACACAAACCCTGCTGCTGACAGTTGAGAAACATCACTGTTGCATATGATGAACCAGTTTCCTGCACATGAATGTACATGTTGAACATGTCAAATCAGAGCTATTGGTGCTTCAAAAGAATACCTTTTTTTCCTCCTAACCTTGCTAATTATAATTATGGGTCTATCCAGCCTATTCTCTGGAGAAGAATGTCAAATAACCTCTGCAGGGAATTAGAAGCATGATAGCAGGACATAGATTTCCTCTTTCTCTCCCTTCTCCCTCCCCCCCCCGGAACTTTCCAAAAATGTATCTTATTCTCTTATTATTTATCTTTTTATCTTACATATTGTATATTTATCTTATTATTTTATATAATAAGAATTTATACCCCACCCACCCGTGGAAAAGAAAAACACTTGTAACAAATATGCCCAGTCAAGCAAAACAAATCCCTCTATCAGCCACATCCAAAAACAAATGTCTCATTCTGTATCTTGAGTTCACCCCCCTGTCAGGAGGTAGGCAGCCTACTCTATCATGAATTCTCTGCAGTTGTGGTTGGTCACTGTCTTGGCCAGCAATCGTAAGTCTTTCAAAGTTGTTTGTCTGTACAATGTTGTTATTGTATAAATTATTATCCTGGTTCTGCACACTTTACTACTCTCCATCAGTTTATAGAGATCTTTCTGGAACTATTCCTTTTGTCATTCTTGGGGAACAATCATTTTCCATTACATTCATACACACTACTTTGCTCAGCCATTGTCCAATTAATAGGCACCCCCTTAGTTTTTAGCTCTAAAAAGAGCTGCTATAAATATTTTTATGCTAATTTTTTTCCTCTTTTTTTTTTTCCCTTTTAATCACCTCCTTGGGCAGTTAGGTGGTACAATGGATAGAGCTCTGGGCCTTGGGGTCAGGAAGACTCCTTCCTGAGTTCAAATTAGGCCTCAAACATTTACTAGCTGTGTGACCCTGGACAAGTCACTTAACCCTGTTTGCCTCAGTTTTTCATCTGTAAAATGAGCTGGAGAAGGAAATGGCAAATCACTCCGTATCTTTGCCAAAAAAAGCCCAAATGGGGTCATCAAGATTGGGACACGATTAAACAACAACAAATCATCTTTGAGTTTAGACCTAGTAGTAACCTTGGAATTCTTTAGGCAGGAATTTCACAAGGATCTTTATGGTCAACTGAAGACTAAGAACTGGAATTTCCAGATAATACAAAAACCCTTGACATTCCTCCCATGTTCAGAATTCAAGCCATCACGCGACCTGTGGAGTCACCAGGACACAATACGGATGTATTTACCGTTCTGACCCATCCTATTACTGTTAAAGTTCTGGTTATGATCATTTCTCAGTTGAATCGTCCTCTGTGGACTTTTCCCCTGGCCTTTTATTGTTTTAGTCCTCTTTCTCAGCAGACAAGGAGTCAAATAAGTGTGGAGTTGGTCAATAAGCACCTACTATGGGCCAGGCACTATGCTAAGAACTGGAGAGACAAAGAAAGGTAAAACTGGCCTCTGCCCTCAAGGAGCTCACAGTCCAATGGGAACAGTCCTGGATTTAGAGTCAGAGAACCCAGGTTCAAAGCCTGACCTCTGACCCTACCTGAATGACCTTCGGCAGGTCAAAACTCCTGAAGCACAGAGTGAGGGGGCTGGCACAGATGACATGGAAGGTCCTTTCCATCCCTGTATCTATGACCCTATGAATTGCAGAAGAAACTGTTAGAGCTCCAGCAGGAAATGAAATGGTCGGAGTCTCTCCCCAAGGACACAGCTGGACATTTTCTTACTTAACACAGGCTTAAGAATTTTGCTGACACGGCTCTTCACTACAGCTCTACAAGAGGATTTCTTTTATAAAAACTGATTTCCCAAATATCCCAGGCCCATTTAACTTAACGGGTCGGAGTGTTCTAGTCATGCTATCCCTGAAGCTTCCTCTGACAAAAAGGTGGGAGAGAGAGGGGCCGATGAACTCTGTAACCATGAAGCCAAGCCTCTGTTTAGAGAAACTGTTAAAAAAAAGCACTAATATCCTCCTCTGACACGATGGGTAAATTTAGAGACATTTTCACTCCACATGTGTCCGACCTGTGGTAGAGCCTTCCGAGCTCGTGCTGGTCTGATCAGCCACAACTGGACACACCGTGTGCACCTTGACTCCAACAGAGTGATGTCACTGCAGTCTTCTGTGAGAATGGGGACAACCAGCACCAATAACCCATTTTAATTCTACAGTAATATTCCACGAAGTCTACTCATCACACAATGTGCTTAAACTATGCCTAAATGGCATGTAAGATATTGCTTCTATGGGAAAAGGCAGTTTGAATTACAACTCAGAGTTACAGAAACACATGGTTCCCTTCCTTCCTGCTCTGTCCTGAACAGTGGGACTGAGCAGGCTCTCAAAGGAGTATGGGAGGGGGGGAAACAGGAGCCTCAAATTTATTGCTAAATCATGTGACCTGAGGTGGAGGCAAGGGCTTCTTGCTCTAGACCTACACTACTCACTGAACTCTATTGGTAATGGAAGTACTATTATTCCATTTTACAGATGAGGTCCAGCAAGGTTGTGACTTGCCTATGGTTACCTAGTAAAGTTTCAGAGTCGGAAGTGTAACCCAACTTGTTAATTCCTTTTTTAAAAGGGCAACTAATTTTTTTAAATTTAAATTAAATAATTATTTTTTCCCAATTCCATATAAAAGCAAATTTTATCATTATTTTTTTTTTTTAAATTTGAGTTCCATATTCTCTCCCTCTTTTCCTCCCCTCCCTGCCTCGCAGAGAAGTCAGGCAAGACAATTACTTTTTTAATTCAGTCATTATGGGGGCTTATGAAATAGAGGGCAAGAGAATATTTGTTTCCTAGTGTAGTTTGACAAAACCAATTTTGGAACTAAAAGTTCTGGCTCTGAATCCTGGCTCTGTTTCTTATTACCTTTATGACCTTGGGCAAGCCTCTTCCCTTTATGCCTCAGTTTCCTCATCTGCAAATTGAGGAAATTAAATTAAATTAGATAAACACTAAATTTCCCTGAAACTCTATGCTCTTATAAAAAGGTTAGGGGGCGGCTAGGTGGCAAGGTGAATAGAGCACTGGCCCTGGAGTCAGGAGGACATGAGTTCAAATCCAGTCTCAGACACTTAACATAAAACTAACCATGTTACCTTGGACAAGTCACTTATCCCCAACTGTCCTACCTTCCCCCCTCCAAAGAAAAAAAGCAAAAAATTAAAATTAAAAAAATTTAATTTAATTAAAAAGTTAAATAAAAAGGTTAGGCTTAAGCCAAGGACTGCCATATAATATAGCTGCAAAACTTTAATTTAAAAGACCTTCTCAAGACCCATCTAAAAGTATTTCAGGGGCATCTACGTGGAGCAGTGAATAGAGCACCAATCCTGGAGTTAGGAGAATCTAAGTTCAAATCCGACCTCAGACATAGCTTACTAGCTGTGTGACCTTGGGCAAGTCACTTAACCCCAATTGCCTTACCTTCCCCCCCTCAAAAAAAATAAAAGGATTTCATTTTAGAAAGACTGGAAAGAAATATGGAGAGTTAGTGATTGGCAAGTGGTGACAGTTATTTATACGTTGAGATAATTTTCAGCCTAAAATTTTTAACATTTCAAACATGAGTTCAATTTTGTTGACTTCTATAACTAGGTTCATAATAAACTATTTGTGAAGGAGAAATAAATAAAAGGATTTAACTACAAACACAGTCTTGAGTGTGGACTCCCTTCCCCAAGCCCTACCAGGACAGAGCAACTCCTGGGGAGTTGCTCTCTACTGCTATCATGAACCTCCGGTATTGTTACTCCCTCTCTCCCTGTTTTGGCCTCCTTGCCTCTGGGGCAGTTAAGAGGGGCAGTGAGGCATATCTGAAAACAACAGCTGTCATGCATGGCCAGGGTAAGAGAAAGGTCAGGAGACACACTTGGAGCCAAATGGTTTCTTTTCTCTCCTTACTACTGTGAAAAGTCAGAAGAATCTCTCTTCTCTTCTCAGACATCAATGGCAGGATCAGCCCCCAGGACAGGCTTGGACAGGCCAAACTCCTCCGTCAAGATACCCTGTCTGAGCCAAGGTAATCAGCCTGGTGACCCAAGGATACTCCCAGCTCTAGCAGGCACACTAATCAAGATTCCAGAAGGAACAGGAGAAAACACTGTCCCTAAAAGTTCAGGAAGGAAACAAGCATTTATTGGGCACCTACTATGTGCTAAATGCTTACAAATATTCTCTCACTTGATGAAGGTTGGTGCTATCATTATCTTCATTTCACAGCTGGGGAAACTGAGTCTGACAGAGGTTAAGAGACTTACGTAGGTCACATGATTAAGATATGTTGGAGGCTGGATTTGAACTCAGGTCTTTCTGACTCCAGGCCCAGAACTTTAACCACTGACAGCTGAGGCCCTCCAAAACAAACTTCTTCACAAAGGATCAGAATGCAACAACTCATTTATTTCATTATTACAAAATATTCACAACTGTGGAAAGATCACTGGTTCTAAAGTCAGAGGGTCTGGGTTCAAATCCTGTCTCTTGACACTTACTATCTTTGTGGCCAAGTTGCTTAACTTCCCTGGCCTTCAGTTTTCTTCTCTGTAAAACGAGAATTAAATGGACTCTATCTAAGGTCCCTTCCAGCTCTAGAACCACATATATTACTCACTGAACTCTCCTGGTAATAGAAATATTATTATCTCATTTTACAGATAAGGTCCAGCAAGACTGTGACCTGTCTATGGTCACCCAGTTAAGTGTCAGAGCCAGAATTTTAATCCAGAGCTCACGATTCCCAGTCCACCATTCTTTCTGTTACACAAGAGGCAGAAATGGAAGAGGAAAAACATCCAAAGAACATGTTACCTAACTTAATTATATACCCATTTCTCTAATTACAAGGAATATGTTTTTCTTTTTTCATGCATGGGGGGATGGAGAAAAGTTAGTAATAGTATTACTGGCAGAGAAAGGGTCACTGAAGCATTTTAAATGTATAGAAAAGAACAGAAGGAAATACAGACCAGTAGAATGACTTTGAAAGTAACATGTTGAATTTATTATATGCTTTTTTGAAAAAACAAGCTGCATATAATAATGGAGATTCCTGGTTTCACATGTAGCCTCTTTATTCCTGCTCTGCTTTGTATCTGAAAAATCTCTCCACTTTGGTATTTGTCAAATTCAGCATAAAAAATGTTAAAAAGAGAAAGGAGGAGGAAAGAGGAGAATAAAGGACTTACATTGTATGCGTTCACAATCAGCTGGATAATATTTCTGGAGTCAGCGTGTAAAATCTCCACAGTAGTTCCAGGTATTAATGCTGTAAAATTCTTTGAAAAGGAAAAAAAAATAATTACAGGGGGATTTTTCTTCTACTTTTTTTTCCTTATACATAAAAAAATAATCACTGAACTACAATGAATAGAAGAAATTCCAACAATACTTGCCTCTGCCCATTCCCACTGTCATTAGACAACAAGCTTTTTTTTTAAAGCAATTGGGGTTAAGTAACTTCCTCAAGGTTACACAGCCAGTTATTTTGTGTGGGTGCCAAGTATCTGAGGCCGGAACCGATCCTGGGTCTCCCCACTCCGGGGCTGGCGCGCTTACTCACTGCACCACCTGGCGGCCCTTACAACAAGCTCTTCTAATAAAAACTAGGGCAGGGAAGTGGAGTTATGGAAATGGGGGAAGTGAGAGCTGATTTACTGGTGGGACATGGTGGCATTTTCTTCTCTGTGGGTCTCTCAAGGAAATAAAGGAGGACAACATTATTTCTGGGATTATTTGAGTGAGGTATGGGACGATCTCTTCAAGACACACGACTCTTTGAAACCACACTTCCTTAGTGACCGCCATTTTCCCTGCCAACATCTTCCTGCGATTCCACTTGCTATTTCTAAACACAGTTAAGGTTTATCAGAACACATTCTTCTGACTCTTTGTTCAAAATTCAAATGGAAACATCTCCAAGAGCCTTAAATGCCAGTGGTTCTCTTTTCAAGGACAATTCAAACAAATCAACAAATACCACTCCCCAAAAGAGCTCTGGGTACCACCTAGTAAAATTTTGGATAAAATGCTGGATTAAATCTGAAAGACAAGACTTCTTCCTCTTACTGATGTATCCACCAATATCTAGGGGTAGCATTAAAGTAAAAAAACATCCAAAATTCAGCAGGCTACATATCACTTTCTCCTCATTTCCTTGACTAATGTAGGAGTAGTTAAATGAAAGAGTGCATCAAAAAAAACTGCCTTGAACAGTGTTTTTTAAACTCTTTTTGTTCAAGATGTTCAGAAGAGAAAATAAGATCTGGAACCTTTGGGGAAAACAGTGCTGAAGGAATAAACTGCCCAGACCCTGCTTCGCAAAGATGCTATTCAGGGTTAAAGATCCATTAAGCAGAAAGGAGGGAAAATTAAACCAGCCATACTAACTAAAGTTATGAAGGAGTGGGCAGGAAAGGAAGACTAATTGCATGGACACCATGCTTTGTTTGGCTAAACTAGACCCATGATCTCAATAACATAGGGAACCCCAGGAGAGAAAGTTCCCTCTACCAGTGCAGGTACCTTCAAATCTTTTTTTTTTCATTTTGGAGGGGGAAAGGTAGGGCAATTGGGGTTAAGTGACTTGCCCAAGGTCACATGACTAGATTTGTATGTATGTGTATGTGTGTGTGTGTGTATTAAGTATCTGAGGCTGGATTTGAACTCAGATCCTCCTGACTCCAGGGCCAGTGCTCTACTCACTGTGCCATCTAGCTGCCCTGATACCTTCAAATCTTACAGAGTTTCTCAAGGACACCAAGAGATTATATGATTTACCTATATATACAGCTTTTAATTGTCAGAGGTGGGACTTGAACCCAGACCTCCCTGACTCAGAGGTCAGAGACTCTAGCCACTGAGCAACACCACCATTTTAGGATCTTATTTTTGCAAGTCAGGAAAAAAAAGAATATGATGGTGGCTTAGAGCAGTCTAGATGTGTAAAGGAAAGAAATATTTCTTCTCCCACATATGCAAAAAAAAAAACCAACAACAACATAGGAAATTAGGTAGAGTGAGGAGCAAAACAAACTTGTACCGTTTTTTTCACCCTTTAGGAACTTCTTAGAGCAAAATTGGGTGGGAGGAGGCAAGGACCTCAGGAAAAGGTTGAGTGGTATTTTATCAAAGATAACCACATTATTTCAGTTTTGAATACAGACTATTAAAAGCAACAGAAAAATACATTTAAGCAAAAGGCATTTTTCTCAGCTTCTAGACCCCCAGGTAAAGGGAAGTGGTACAGACATTAAAGGGTTAAGAGGAAGAAGGAGATGCATCAAGTTGCTGTTCTCTGGTTGCCTGGGAGCACAGATTCCCTGGAGAAGGTCTCATAACCTTTCAGGTTAAAGAATGTAAGGCTTCAGAGCTGACTTGATTTCTGTTTGTTTAAATGAGCACAAGCTGTCTAAGTAATAACAGGTTTCTACCTTCCACCTGGAAAGAGAAGGAAGTATGGATGAAGAAGAAGGGTTAGAGGAGGAGGAGAAGTAAGAGCAGGTGTTGCTGGAGGGCAATCTTACCTCAGAGGTTCTATGTGTCATAAGGAAAGACACTGGACACAAAAAAAATCCTTCCTCACCATGGAAAGCTCCTTTCTGAATTCCTACTTTACATTCCACCCCCCCCCCCCCCCCCCCCCCCCCCCCCCGTGGATTCCCAAGGTTACTTCCATCACTCCAGAATAACAGCTCACACTTCTATATCACTTTAAATTACTAGCTATAGGACCTTCACCAAAGTACTTCCTATCGAGCCTCAGACTGCTCCTTTGGGATGGGCCATACTCTCCTTAGGATGATTTCCTGTTAGATCATGTGTTCAAGGTTAAGGACAAGGTTCCTCCTTCTTCTCAATCTCCCCCAGTCTATAAGATAGGACTCTCAATACTCAATCAATGCTGCTGACTAATCTACCCCCCATTTTCACAGTTTTAATCTCTCTTTCCCCTTCAAATCAGAATCGCCTTCCAATGCCCGGGAGCCCATGCCCTTAACCCCTTTACCTTGTATAGCATGTAATGGTTCTTTGTCACAGCGAACATCAGGTGGATGTTGTTCTCCGCCAATTTCTCTCCAAGAAGAGCAAGGGATGGATAGTCCTAGGAACAAGACCCAGAAGGATCTGAGACTTTCCAGAGGTCACAGCACTGGATTCTGGTGTCTACTTAGCAGTTTAATCCTTGCTATGGAGACCACTTTTTTAGAGGGTGAATTTCAGTCACCACCCACAGCTTATCAAGGATGAGGACACCCAGGAAACTCATCAAAAGGGCAACCTCACTCTTACCTACAGTCAATGGGAGTCAGTGGACCCAAAGCAAAAATTCTCAAAGTGACAAACGAAATTCTTTTGTTTTCCCATACAATGGACCAAAATCTGCCTCTCTTTAACTTTCCCACACAGCCTTCTTCTCCAAGATTAATGCCCCTCTTTTTAAAGTATGTAATAGCAAGCTTGGCAGGCAACTCAACTAGATGGTACAAGATTCCCTTCTGTCCAGAGGAGTCTAGTGAAGAAATATTTTAATTTAACAAATGGAAATAAAGGACATATAAAGGATGAGGGTATATGAAAGTCCAAGCACCTGCAGAGTTTGGAACGGAAGCCCAGGTTGAGGCCTAGAGGCAGAGTCCAATGGACAATCAGGCCATTCCTATCATTGGTTCAGCCATGAGAAAGGAGGACAAGATTCTGGGTCAAGAAGAAACCTCCAAGAGCAACTACTGTGACCCCCTTACCATCTGCTTGGATGCAGTATATTCATTGGCCTCATTCAGATGGCATTGCCCATCATGTGGCTGCACCAGGCCTCCCAATTTGCCATCCAGGGCAATGTGTGGCACATCATCTGATGTGAACACCAGCAAGTGAAGAGCTTCCTTCCGCCAACCAATCTTTTCCTGTAGGAAGAAAAGACAAAAGAAAATTCCTGAGCCTACTTGGGTCCTTCTCAAGCCCATTCCTAGGTCATTAGTCAAGGTCCCTGACTTCTCTTCAAGGTCTCCAGGATGAATCAAAAGTGAGTGAGTTGGCACACCCACCTGTAATCCATTTGTAAGAATGTTGGGAAGCATTCCAAAGAGGTGTGGGCAGAGAGAAACATCCTGGGCAGGAGAAGCTTGCATGAACATGGACAAGTCTCCAGAGAAGCCCTTGTCCAGGTTGGCCAGTGAGCTTTCTCTGTGTAATTCCACACATTTTTCAAACCACTAAAAGTCTTCCTGACTCTGACTTCCTTCCCTGAAATGCATTCTTGTAAATTACTTACTGTATTTACCCAGCATGACTTCATTGGTTGTTGCTGATTCTTGTGACTGAACTGATTAGCCAGCCAGTTATGGCCATTGAACTGAGTCCCTCAGTCTTCCTTATGATACCCTAAGGAGCTTTGACCTCTCAAATCTCTGGACAGATGTGCTGTCCAGTGCCCTGAGCAAGTCTGTTTTATGAATGCCAATAACTACTAATAGAATTAAAGCATTTCATCAAGCAGATTAAACTTATTTTCTCCTTTATTGCCTCATCATATGAAATTCTATTCTCATTTGATCTTTTTTCTTTGCTTTTTGGAAGAGGTAAGGTAGGGCAATTGGGGGCAAGTGACTTCCCCAAGGTCACAAGGCTAGCTTTTGTGTTAAGTGTCTGAGACCAGATTCGAACTCAGGTCCTCCTGACTCCAGGGCCGGTGAAATTCTATTCTCAAGATTAGGAGTTACAACCTGGGATCCTTGTCCCTACAAAAGCTTGTCAAGTACAGTGTTATCCAACTGAAATATTCCAGAAATAGCAGTGTTATTGAAAAGAAAATGTAGACTGGACAAAGAACAACTTTATGATGCTTAAAAATGCTTAAAAAAAAGTTTTCTTTATGAAAAATCAATCTCTTCATCCTATTTCATTTCATATACACGTGGTAAACTCTATAATTAATTTCCTTTCATATTGAAGAGGGGGTAAGGAAAAATATACCGAATGCCAAGAAGTACTGAGATCAAAACAGGTTGGAAACTCCTGCTCTAGAGGGCCAGGGAAAAGTTACTGTGGTGCCACACAAAGGAGAAATTTCCTTTTGCAATGATCATGTTTGCTCACAGTGTTCAAAGTTTGTTATCCAGCTGCAGGCTCCCATCTTTCTATTACAAATGGAGGTGGCTATTGAAGGCCCTTCCAGAAAATCCTATGACCTTGGACAAATCATTGGACTTCCCTGGCCCTCAGTTTCCTCCTCTATTAAATGAAGGGGTAGTCCTAAATGCCTGATAAAATTTCCCTAGATTTCTATTATCTGATAATATATACAACAAATTGGGCACCTAGGTGGCATGCTGGATAGAGGACCTGGTCTAGAGTGAGGAAGACCCGCCTTCAAATCTGACCTTAGGCACCTACTGGCTGTGTGACTCTGGGCAAGTCACTTAACCTTGTTTGCCTCAGTTTCCTCACTATAAAATGAGCTGGAGAAGGAAATGGCCAACCCCTCCAGTATCTCTGCCAAGAAAACCCACAAATGAGGGCATGAAGAGTTGGACACAACTGACATGACTCAACAGCAACAAAAATATACACAACATTTTGACATAGTAGTGCCCTGTCTCTGTTGTGAGAAGAATGGCCTGTTTCATTATCTGTTTTCTGGGCCATTACTGGTTTTTCAATTATTCTAAGTTTAACTTCCTTCAGTGATCTTTTTTAGCTTAATTTCTCTCTAAGGCAGAGGCTCTAAGAACTTTTTAAAATTTGTTTTAATAACTGTATTTAAATACAATTTGTTATAACTTATAATCCTATGTATTTTATTTTATGCATTTTAAAATTTTCAGAGAAGGGGTTCACAGACTTCATTATATCATCAAAAAGTAAAGAACCTTTGCTCTAAAAGCATGCTGAGAATTCAGGGCATATATAGACTAGGGCATCAGACTCATAGCAGTACCATGAGTATGCACCACTGCACACACTCTAGAGAGTCTTCCTGGCTCTGACACTGGAATTTGAGGAACCCTGTTATAGAAAAAGCAGGAGCAACGCAATCAGTCCACGATGGGTTTTTTAGTTTTGTTTTGTCTCATGCAGAATGACTGAAGGGCCAATAAGGCAACCCAAAGTAACCAACCTGAAACACCAACCAGTTTTGTCATCCTTTCTGTGTCATGGAGCTGGAAGCCACCTATGTGCATTCACTAGAAACCTAAGGAGATTTAGACTCTTAGACCCCAGACATAGAGCAGAAAGGGTCTTAGAAGATGATCTAGTCCAACTCCCTCACTTTACAGAGAATAAAACTGAGTCCCTGATAGCTTAATAAGTCTGCTCAAAGTCACACTGGTCATAGATGTTGGGGCCAAGATTTGAACCTGCATCCTTTGACTCCCAGACTCCATTGCTCTATCCTTTGCACCATAGCTGCCTCTTTATACCACAGATCTCAAAGTCTACTGCCCTCACTTAAAAAACGAAGAAACTTAGACTTAGAAAAAGGAAGAAATCTGTCTGTAGTCAGTACATGATAGAACTGGGATATGAACACAAAGGCAATTAGATGGCACAGTGGAAAGGGCACCAGGCCTGTAGACAGGAAGACTTGAGTTCAAATCTGACCTCAGACACTAGCTGTGTGACCCCGGGCAAGTCACTTAACCCTTTTTGCCTCAGTTTTCTCATCTGTAAAATGAGATAGAGAAGGAAATGGCAAACCACTGCAGTACCTCTGACAAGAAAACCCCAAATGGGGTCACAAAGAATTGACCATGACTGAAATGACTCAACAACAACATGAACACAAGACATCCCTCTAACTCAAAATCCTAGGCTCATTCAGTTATACTCCTGTGGGAAAAGTAGGATTTTAAAATTGCCAAGGGCACTGATAGTGAATCTATAAAATAATTCAACCACTCTGAAAAACAATTTGGAATTCCACAAAGAAAATGACCATGTCACAATCCACATTCTTTGACTCTGAGATTACATTTAGGCACATACCCCAAAGAGATCAATGATAAAAAAAGAAATCCCCTAAATGCACCAAAATATTTATGGTAGTATCAAAGAACTTGAAACAGAGGAGATACTCGGATGATTGAGAAATGGCTCAGCACATTTTGGTGCATAAATATAATGAAACGATGGACATGATGAATTACAAAGAAACACGGGAAGATCTCCATGAACTGATACAAAATGAAGTAAGTAGAAGCAAGAAAAATAGCACACACGGTGACCTGAACAATATAAATGGAAAGAACAACAGAAGACAATCAAAAGCAGACCCTGTGAAATTATAACTAAGTAAACTTGGTTCCCCTAAAAGTTGCTATGAGAAGGCATCTCCCTCTGCATTTTCTAGAAGTAGAGGACCATGACTATGGAAGACTACAGGTATCAGAATGTTCTTATGTGTTGATGAATTTTGTTGAACTGTCCCCCTCACCTCCCACTTCTTTTTATAATCCTTTCTTATAAGGGATAGTTTTCTGGGAGTAGAAGAAAGGATGCCATTGAAAAATGCCTATGAAGCAAAAAAAAAAAAGATATCAATAAATATGTATTTTCCAAAATGTCTTATTTTTAGAAATGTTTACTAATCATTTGTTTTGAAAGGTAAATGTGTATTGATATAATTTACTTTGAAAATATTTATTGATATATTTTTATATGTTTACAGCTATTTAAAATTTTTGCATCAGCTGTATTTTCCAATGTATCCCTCTTCCCAATCCCAGTCCTTCATAGTAAAGAATAAATACAAGAGAAAAAAATCGCCAAGCTACATGTGACTATCTTAATTGATGGAAGTCAGACAAAGCCTTTTGCTTACTCGAATGGAAGAAGAAATTCAGGAGCTTCAGGGGTTGTAAATATAAACCAACTTTTTCCATCCCTAAGGATGTTTGAGTGATCAAGGGGAACAGATACTGTCAACTCTTATTTACTTTTGATAATGGATAAGCCAGACATGATGCAAAAAAGTGGATAATCAAATACAATAGCACAGAAGAAGCTTATTGTTTCCTCTTTTTTATCCCAACTAGGAAAGGAAAATAAAAGGTAACACAGGAGAGGCCCACACTAACATTAGATCAGAGCTGAATGGGAGGATTTAGAGAGAAGCGTGAGTGAAGAGCCGAAAGGAGGAAAAGATAAAGGAAAACCCAAAGAATAAGCTAAAGTAGACTGCTGGTGGGCAGGTGATTATGCAGAGTGAGCACCTCAGTAGAATCTCACATCCACTCTGCCCATCGTTAGCCTCCATTTTCTTGGGCTGAGAAGTAGGTTCTAGTGATGTAATGGCAATAGCTGGTAATAACAGTGCTGGCAGCTGAGGAGGATTTTTTCAGCACTAACTTAGTGGAGAGCCAGGAATGGCCTTCTAAGCTGAAAATTCTGCAGGTGATGGCTCATTAGTGTATTTCAATTAGAATCAGCCTTCCTTGTTGACAGCTAGGACTTCACGACTATTGACACTGAAGGGTTTATATCCCATATCTGAGGAAAGATGCACTGGGAGAGGAGGGATAACTGGTTAGAAGGAGATATGGGCAGCAAGCTGGTACAGCAGATAGAGCTCCAGGCCTGGAGTCAGGAAGGCCTGAGTTCAAATCCAACTTCAGATACTGGCTGTGTGATCCTGGACAAATGATAAGTCATTTAACCTCTATCTGCCTCTGTTTCCTAAATTGCAAAATGGGGATGATAGTAGCATTCAAGGTGATCCCATTTTCTTGGCAAAGATACTGAAGTGGTTTACTATTTCCCTCTCCAGTTCACTTTACAAAAGATGAAACTGAGGCAAATAGGGTTAAGTGACTTGTCCAGGGTTACACAGCTAGTACATGTCTAAGGCTGGATTTGAACTCAGGAAGAAAAGGTATCTTCCTGACTCCAGTGTGGCACTCTATCCACTATGGCGCCACCTAGCTGACCATGCCTAATGGATAGTAAGCACTCAATAAATGCTTCTCTTTCCTAAGGGCTCTGGCACAAAGAGTTAGGACACTTGGGTCTCAGACCTGACTCACTGCTAACCAGATATCTGTTTTGGAGAAATCACTTACAGGACTACAGGCTTATAGAATCCAGAACTAGAATATTGAATATCAACTAATTTAAATCTTTCATTTTACAGATGAAAAAAATTTAAACCTAGAAAAGCCAAGTGACTTTTTGCCCAAGGTGAGAGTCAAGATTAGGAGGCAGATGACTTGAGCTTGAGTCTCTGATGGGGTTAATATCTGCTAATGTATAACTAGCAGAAATTGCTTAACTTGTAGGGACATCAGTTCCCTAATCTATAAAAGGAGGCATCTGGACTTCAGAGTGCTCTTCATCTGTGAAACAGAACCACAGACATTTATTTGATATCATTTCTCTCGGAGTAGTCATGCTACTAGAGACCTTTTCATTGCCATAGATGACAGAATCATCTCTGATACATAGGAGAAAATTAATGCTTTCTGATTATCAGAATTGGAAGGAACCAGGGGGGTGCTGCAGCCAGTTTCAACTTGAGCTGATTATTAAATTTTCTTTGTGACTATTTATCACTTGGAAATCAGCAAACTCTACAAATCAAGGCCTGATTTATTGTTTTGTTGACTGGCTAGGCTTAGAAAGTGATGGAGAAATTTTAAGGCAGATTAAATTGAAAAAAAGAGTATGGGGGGAGTAGATTTGTGGGCTCTCCCTCCCAGAGCTGGCTGTTTTATAACTGTATAAGTAAATAAATATGATGTATATAAATAAATCTATAAATATAATAAACATATATATAATGTAATGTATAATATATAGAAACAAATGTACAAATAAATATATGTAAAATCAGTATTTTGATATAATGGGTTTCCTTTGTAATCCTACAATTCTATCCCTAAAAGCATGAAATTTTTTAAAATTTAAATTTAAAAAATCATTTTTAATTTTTAAACAAATTTTAAAACAAATATAAATATATGTAAAATTAATACAATTTTAAAAATTATTATGAGAAGGGCTCCACCCGCTTCACCAGACTGCCAAAGGGCAGAAAAAAGGTTAAGAAATAAATTCTATTTCATTGTGGGACTTCCTACTAGTATCCTTGAAACTCAGTTCAACTCTGGGAGACCTGGTAATAATTTCATTTTCAGCAAATATTTGTTATCTCCTGTTTGCAGGGCTCTATAGGAAGAACTGGAAAAGATACAATGTGGAACATGAGACATGGACCTTGACCTCAGAACATGTGGTTTAGTAGGGGAATAATAATTCCTGTTCAGGTAGGAGTTGGCCTCGAAGGCTTGTAAGGTTTCTTCCAAGTCTGAGCTTCTACTATTTCATGTTTCCTAAAGGATCTCTAAATGGACAGCATGATGGCTCAAGGGATGGAGTGCTGGGCCTGGAGTCAAGAGGACCTAAGTTTAAATTTGACCTCAGACACTTACCAGCTATGTGACCCTGGGCTAGTCACTTAACCCTGTTTGCCTCAGTTTCCTCATCTGTAAAATGAGCTGGACAAGGAAATGGCAAACTATTCCAATGTCTTTGCCAAGAAAATCTCATATGGGGTCGTGAAAGATCTGACAGGATTGAAAACAACTGAACAAACAAACAAAAGGGAGCTTTAAAATGGTGCCATGAATTTGAATTAAATGATGAAATGGAAAGTTTGTCCTCATTTTTCCAAATAAAACTGAGACTTAAACCTAGGGAAGAAAATAAAAGATAATTAGGAGAGAGTTTTAATTAATCAGAATAACAACAAAGAGCCGAGGCTTGTAAAGTTGGATTTTGTGGTTGTGTCTGGTCTGGTTTCCGACCTAGGTGACAGCTGACACAGTGATTCAGCCATCCCGGGTGGCTGGCTGACAGTCTGTTTTCATTTCTGTTGTCTGGTTTAGTGTAGCCACCACATCTCCAATCAGTCATTCTCAGGGAGCATAATCTTCCTACTGAGTCTTCAGGAAATCGTTGCTTTCAGCATCATGTTGACTTTGGCACTGTTTGTAGCCTGCAGCTAAACAAGAGCTGGAAGGAAAGGTCTTTTGAGTCAAAACACTTAATTACCTCTCCTGCTCCCAGGGACCTGGTGAGTCAGAAACCTCTGCCTAGACATAGCCTTCTCATGAGTCTTCTTCCTGTCCCCTAAGTCAGGGCTATAATGACCCCAGTAGCAGCCTCCTTCCCAACCCGCAAAATGAACAAGTCCCAATGATGCTCAAAAATCCAAGTCACTGTCAGAGTGAGGCCAGAAGTAAGGGCCCAAAGCCTCTTCCCACCAGAGCAGAATCTGAATCTAAACTAGCCTTCAATACCGCAGGAGTCTTCCCTTCTCCTCCCTAGCAGGAATCCACTACCAGTCCCTAGATCCAACATCTTCAATCCCTTTAGCCAAGACCTGGTCCTGCTAGTCCCAGGCAAGAATGCTATAAAAACCCAGCAGACATTGCCAGTTTGGGAAGGTGCTCCATGCCCTCTGAGGCCCCAGCAAGGTGCACCCAATATCACTCTGGTTCCAATGGACTAAGTGTGGTTATACCATCCTCCCTGGTTGCACTTCATATTTTAAGTGTCTCCTTATAACAAACTGTAAGTATTACAAGCCTTCCTTTATTAAGACAAAGGGAAACCTTAAGGTTCACTCTAAAGTTCCCTGCTCTTCTCATAGGAGAACTCACATACTCCCATGATTTCTATTATGAGGAGATATCATGGTGTAATGAATGATCATTCTATTTGGAAACAGAGGACAGGTTCAAATTCAGACTCTGCTCCTTACTTACATAACTCTGGTGAACTCACCTCTCTGGACCTGTTTCCTCAACTGCAAAATGAAAAGGGTTGGGCCAGCTCTTTAATGTCCCTTCCAGTTCCAACTTTATGATTCTATTATGTGTAATGGGAATGTAAATTTTAAAGATCTTCCCTGCCCCAGGCTAAAGTGCACCTGGAGCCTGGGGTGGGAGGCTTATTTTTCAGTAGATACTTTTTGATTGGCCAGTGGGTCAATAAGGTTGTTACATTCTCTGAGCCAGGAGAAGGCTATATAAGCCCTGATGTGAGGCTTTGTTTTGGGGCTCACTTTGAGAAGTGTTCTGTAATTTGATCTGGTTTCTGGGAAGCCATTGTCCAGAGCCCCCTGGCTTTGAAACCCAGATGTTGATTGGGTATGGATGTAATAGTTGGACAGTTTGAAATCTGTCTACTTGATCTGTTTCTGTCTTGATAATTCTGTCTGTATATTCTGAAGTTCGGGGTGCTGACCTCTTTCCCCTGAACTAGGTAAATGATACATGTTTGACTGATTAAAGTAAGCTTGTTAACCCATTTTGAGTTGCTTTCCTTTATCAAAGCAGATCTAAGAACCTGTGTGAGCAGCCACCCTGGGGACACTGGGGTGCTTGCTGCTACATTATGTTACTGAGATGACACCCCCCCCCCATATACATCTCTAGGTCTGCTTCTTTCCTCACACTATTTGGCACTATATATGTGAAGATAGGAAGAATACGTGATTTACTCAGCCTAGGAAACCCTCAGTATGAGAACTATTTTCATCAATCTATATAGCTTATGGCTTTATGACTTAATAGTAGCCCAGAGCCACTGCCAAAGGTAGATCTTAATAACGGACTTTCATATTCCAAATCTAGCCTTTTACCTAGTATCCTAGATTCGTCGTTTCCCTACATAACACCAACTTACTCCCCTTAGAGAATTTCAGATTCTCTCAGTCTTCCAAGTTCAAAGCTTTGGGGTTGTCCTTGATGCCTATCTCCCCCATCTACTCAGATGGTCACCAGTTTCAATGTCACTGGAGGCACACAGAGCACGGGAACTGAATGAAGGCAAACCACTTAATCTAGACCTTTAGTACCCAGTACAAGTAATGAATAACTCTCTGCAATCAAGTGAACAGAGAAACTGTCCATAGACAGGCGTCTCCAGCAGCCTCAGCATCTCCTGCTACCTGTCAAAAGTCAAAACTAGTTTTAGTCTAAATTTTTAAGAAACACGACATGCAAGTATTCATTGTTTAAAAAGAACCCCAAGATATGAAATTCCTGATTTGCATAAACTACAAAGAATTATTTATTGAGCAACTAACTGTGTGTCACATCACAAGATGATTTAAAAAAAAAGAGGAAAGGGGGAAAGAAAAAGAGAGTACAAAAGCACAAAACACAGTGGAACCAGGGTAACTAGTCCTCTAAAATTAGGAAGAACAGCTAATGAGGATGGGAAAAGATGAAAAGATGGGTTCAGTTCTGGATATGCTGAATATGATGCAACAAAAGGGCAACCATGAATGGTTGAATCTTAATGAATAAATAAAGGAAACTTGAACTTGAGTAAAAAGGTAAGAACCAGAGGGAATCATCTGGATAGAGGTGACATATGAAACCATCAAAATGAATAAGCTCTCCTAGGGAGGAAAGTATAAAGAAAAAAAAATACTGGAGAAAAAGAGGGAAAGAGATCAATAGCACATGTTAGGTATTCCAGGAATCTAACCATAAGTATATAAAATATGAGCATTTGCTAAACCTATAGAAAACAAAGAAGGGAAAAGTTCACTGTTTAACTAATCTACCTGGGAAATAATTTGGAGTCGTTCTTGATTCCTATTAATTCCTAGCAATTTAACGGGAAAGGGATTTAGACCCCTGCTATATGCCTCAGTGTTTTGCAGCTGCATAACATAAAAAGTGCTTTAAAATATGGCAGAAAATGGAATAACCTATATTAATATATTAATAATTAATTAATATATTAATAACCTATATATCTCAAATGGGGATGAATGTTTTTCAAAGTAACAAAGCATTATTGTGAAAACAAGATATGTGTACTTGACTGTATAAAACAAGTTTCTGTGACACACACAAATTTAAAACAAAAAAGAAAATAGTAGAGTAGGGAAATATTTATGGGAATATAATGCTTGAGGAAATACATACTTCTATATGACAAGTTAACAACTTGACATTTCTATCAAATGAGAGATGATAAACTTGATAAATATATGGAACTGTTAAAAAGACACAATGCTAATTCAGCCCATAATAAGAGGTCAAAGGAAATGAAGACAATTTTCAGAAAAGGAAATAGGTTAACAGTCACTTGGAAAAATGCTTAATTTCACTAACAATCAGAAAGGCAGAAAACTGAAGCAATTTTGAGGTTATGACCTGACACACAACCAATTACCAAAAATAATTAAAAGGAAGGAAACTCAGTATTAGTTGTGGAGAAACAAACATCTTTTACTCCTGATTAAAATATAGAATGGCCATATGGAGTAAAAGTTACAAAAATAGTTACAGTCTTTGACCCAATAATTCTAGTACATTACTGTTTGCCTTCAAAGCATTAAAAGACAACAAAAAATGTTTTCCATTCAAAAATTTTCATTGTATCATTATATGTAATCACAAAAACCCACACTTTAACATAAATGTCCAACAAAAAATAATAGTCAAATCAATTCACTAAAAGAATAGAATATAATACTACAATGTCATTAAGACAAGTAAGAATAATACAAGGAAACATGGAAAGATCTTGATGAAACAACACAAATTAAAAAGAACTAGAACAGGGGCGGCCAGGTGGCTCAGTGAGTAAGAGCACTGGCCCCAGAGTTGGGATGACCTGGGATTGAATCTGGGCTCTGATACTTAGCACCACACCCAGAAATAACTGGCCATGTAACCTTGAGCAAGTTACTTAACCCCAATTGCTTTTAGTAATAGCCTTAAAAAAAACTAGAACATCAGAATACACACTAATTAAAACTATATATGAGGAAAGAACGAATGGACAAAGAATACTGGTATTTGGAAGGAGTGATTAAAAAGTTATTTTATGTACTAAAATTAATTTACCCATAAATAATTCTAGGTAACTTAAGTGGTCTTCATTCCTGTTTAATATTTTGGTTTTTACTAAAACATAGCACTTTTTAGAAACAACAATAAAAGTAGAACATGGACTGAACAGACTTATGGTCCAGTAGGAAAGACATTGGATTTGTAGTCACTGTGAATTCAAATCCCAGTTCAGCTGCTTACCACTACCTTGCTAAGACAACTGATCTCTCTGACTCAGTTTCCCCATCCATAAAATAAGAGTTGGACTAAAATGTCAGAGCTCCCTTCCAATTATGGATCTATGATCCTTTGATTTCAATTCTCATCATGGGCAAAAGGAGACAGGAGGAAGTAAAATCCTTAAAAACTTCTGAAATCACAAAAACAAAGAGTATCAACTTTTAATAGACAGATAGGGTACTTAAGGGTGGCCAGTATCATACAAAAGTCAAGGAGAGTTAGAATTGAGATGAAGCCACTAGATTTACTATGGAAGGAGTTTTGGTAGATCAATAGTTAATAAATTAGTTAATAGTTAATAAATTAGTTGGGAGGAAGATAATTGTTTTCTTTATAAAAGTATTCTTCATTTTATAAACAGGCTCCATATCATTTCTTCAAATAGCTCCTTTAGTGAAATTTAAATGTGTTTTGATTCACCAGAACGCAATTGTTACACCCTATTTTAGGAACATATCTATTTCAAACAATGAAATGCACTTGAGTTAGCACTTTACTTGATGCAAACCCAACAATCGATGACTGGATTATGACTTCTGAAATTTCTTCTTAATCTAAGGTTCCACGATTCCTATCTAAAGTAGGAGAGACAGTCAATTTGTGAGTCCTGATTTTGCTCACACTTCAATTTACAAGGCAGTTTAAGAAAATTAATCTACCTTAATCAAAATGGGAAGTGGTGGAAGAGTTGTCTGAGTCTGGTTCCCCTGATGAGAAATCCAAAGACACTTTGAAATCTAAACACCATCTCATTTACTAAGGGCAAAGGGAAATCTTTTTTCAAATAACTGGTTGAGTCAACAGGAACCAAACAGAAAAAGAATTTATAAATAAACTCTTTTTCCTTGGGAGGGTAGAAAGTAACAGGCATCTTTAAAGTGCCTACTCTGTGCCAGGAACTGTGGTAAGTGCTTTATAAAATTACCTATTTTATCTTCAAAACAATCCTGTGAGATAGATGCTACTGTGTTCCTTACTTTACAATTGGGGAAACTGAGGCAGACAGAAATTAAGTGATCTGTTCAGGTTCATGCCATGGTTATGTCAGTTTGAGGCTGCTGGGTTTGGCATAGGTTTTTTTGTCTAGCAAATTAAGTATTATTTGCATTGTTTCCTTTCTTTCTTCTTCCTAAACACACCAAGGGCATGAAGGCAAAGCTTTTGCTTTCTTATGATTCAATTTGTCTCCTGGCCACTGGCCTGAATTCTTCCAATCCAGAGACTATGCACGTGACCAGAGCTCCCTTTAATTTTCTTAAGCTATGAGTATATAACTATGTTTCATGAGCCAACAATTGAGCCCAATGAACAACAAACTATGAAGACAGAGGATATATAAACAGAGTTTAGTGGTGACTTGTGGGAACAGTCAACTATGCTATCAGCCCAGGTCTTCCAAATCTCACCCCAGATCTCAAGAGGGAAAATGTTAATCCACTGGAGATGGGCCAAAGCAATCCAGAACCTAAGGGAAATTTTATGCCATCCCTGAGCAATAGTTAGGGAAGCAGAGTCACAGGACCAAGGTCCTCCACTGGCCCCTTCCTCATCCCTCACCTGCCCCAGGGAGCTAGTTGCTATGGTAAAATGGGCAGAAATATGAGGGAGGCTTTGTACAGATTGGCCTCCATTTGAATGTGCTAAACACATAGAAGTCCATATAACTTAGAAAGAACATTTCCAAGTCACTCTTAAGGATAAAAAGCACCAATAGGTTATTCAATTTAATTCAACAAACATTTATTAAGCACCTACTACGTCCCAAGCACTATGCTAAGTGTGAGGGATACAAAACGATAAAAAACACAGTTCTTGCTCTCAAGAAGCTTACAATCTAATGGAAGAAGGGACATGCAAACAAACATATGCAAAGAGAGCTATATACAGGATAAATAAGAAATATGAACAGAGGGAAGGCACTGGAATTAAGAGGGGTTGGAAAAAGTTTGTAGGAAATGGAATTTTAGTTGGTGCTTAATGAAGTCAGGGAGGTCAGTAGGAATGAAGAAGGGAGAACATGCCAAGACTATAAAAAAAAGATGCTAGAATCTTAAAATGACTTCACATAAGATCTGGCCCAAATTCCTACTTAAAAACATTTTTTTTAAAACCCCAGAATCACAAATGTCGAGCTGGAAGGGACCAAGGAGACTACATCTAGCTCAACTCCAGCGTTTCTGAGATGAGAAAACTGAGGCCCTGGAAAGGTTAAGTGACTGGCCCAAGGTCACAAAGAGAGAAAGCATCAGCAGTGGATCGAACCCAGGTCCTTCCCCTCCAGAACCAGTGAATGCTAGCTCTTCTCTGCCACCCTGGAGTACATCACAATCAGTGCAGGAAGGTTTGTAAAGCTGTTGCCATGTGCTATCTCTTTTGGTCTTGCAGCCACTCAGTGAAGTAAATGTGATAGGAATTACCATTCCCATTTCACAGATGAAGAAACTACAACTCTGAGAAACTTAGTGAATAGCCCCTGTTTGTACAACCAGTAAGTTTCATTGGTGGCATTTGAACTCACCCTCCAGACTCAAATCTAGCCCTCTGCCTCAAGCAAGAGTCCTCCCTCCTCCAGCAGCACAGACAGGTGCACATTGGCTCCCTGAGGGAGGAGCTGGCTACCTAGAAAGAGCCTAGTGAGACAGTGGTGAGTTAGAACAAAGTACTGGATTTGGAGTCAGGGGGCCTGGGCTTAAATACTGGCTTGCTACTTACTATCTATGGGACTACCTATGTGATGTCATTTGAGGAGGCTAGACCTTGGGTCCATGACTGTTCACAATTTGATCTGTTAAAAAAGTTCTTCCTTGGATTAAACCAAGATAATAAATTGAGTTCTCATTCTTGTTCTCTCCCCTCCTATTTTTCTTTACTGTGACTGCTGGAGTAAGAAGAATAAACCTAATTTACTTTACCCCTGGTAGCTCTCTCCAGTCCTTGAAGGTGACTATCATGTCTCCCTTAGCCCTCCCTTACCCAAATTAAACATTTTTTGTCCTTTCAATGTTTCTTCATCTGCATGGCTTTTAAGAGCCTTCACATTCTATTTTCTTTTGTTCTCTGGAAACATTCCAGTTTTCTAATATCACTCTTAAAATGTAGCAGTGGTACCCAGAATGAATACAATATACCAGCTGGGATTCTCCCAGCAAAGAAGTCAGGAGAACTATTATCTCCCTTGATGAAGATACCATATTCCAATGAATGGAGTTCAAAATTGCTTTGGTGGTGTTTTTATTTTTGTCTGCTATTGCATCAGCAGCCCTATCACACTACTGGCTCTTACAGAACCATAGGGCATCTCTGATTTTTTTCATGTGAAATTGTCTGCAATGGGGGGGTGGAGGCCTGGGGGAGATGGAAGAGTTGACAAATAGAGGCCACCAGAGGATGGCAATCAGAATGATGAAGGACCTTGATAACATGCCATATGAGGATCAGCTGAAGACACTGGCAAGGTTTAATCTGGAGAAGAAAAGACCAAAGAGGAAGAGGGCAGAGGGGATGGACCATAAAGCTGTCTTTGATATCTGAAGGATTCCCATGTAGAAAAGAGATCAGACTAATTCTGTTTGTCCCCAAAGAGCAGAAGGAAGAATAATGGGTAAAAGTTGTAAGGATGCAGGTTTAGACTTCCTATGGGATGGGGGAGGAATAACCTAATAGGAGGCATCTGAAGGAAGTAGTGAGTCCCCTTCATCGCTTTGGGATCTTCAAAGACCAAGATGTGAGAACTGTACTATATTCTTGTTTGAACTCAGGTTCAATAGGATGGCCTCAAAGATCCTTTCCAAGTTTAATTCTGCAAGATTTTCCCAATCCGCTTAAATGCCAGTGCCTTCCTCTGAGATTACTCCAAGCTGGTATCTTGTTTGTGCACAGCTGTTTCCATGTTGTCTCCTCCATCAGATGGCAAGGTCCTGGGAAACAGGGACTGTCTTTCTTCTTTTATCCTCAGTTCTTAGCACAGAGCTTCCTGGAACATAGAAGGCACTTAAAAATGCTTGTTGAACGAATGCGTTATTGGTGGAATTGTCCACTGATCCAACCATTCTGGAGAGAAATTTGGAAATATGACCAAAGGGCTATAAAAATATGCATACTTTTTGACTGTACGATACTACTTCTAGGGCTATATCCCAAGGAGATGATACAAATGGAAAAAGGACCCACATGTACAAAAATATTTATAGCAGTTCTTTTTGTGGTGACAAAGAATTAGAAATTGAGGGGATGCCTATCAGTTGGGGAATAGCTGAATAAGCTGTGGTATATGAATGCAATGGAATACTATTGTCCTATACAAAATGATGAGCAGGCAGACTTCAGGAAAACATGGAAAGACTTACATGAACTGAGCAGAACCAGGAGAACATTGTACACAGCAACAGCCACATTGTATGATGACTAACTTTGATAGACTTATCTCTTCTTAGCAATGCAAGGATCAAAGACAACTCCAAAAGACTCATGATGGAAAATGCTGTCCACATCCAGAAAAAGAACTATGGAGTCTGCAGATCAAAGCATATTATTTGCCCTCTTTTTGTTTCTTCTTTCTCATTTTTTCTCCCATTGGTTCTAATTCTTCCTTGCAACGTGACTAATATGAAAACTGGTTTAATATGAATGTATAGGTAGAGTCTATATCAGATTACATGCTGTCTTGGGGTGGGAGAGGGGAGAGATAGGGAGAAAATTTGGAACTCAAAATCTTATGAAAGTGAATGTTGAAAACTAAAAATAAATAAATTAATTTTTTAAAATAAAAATAAATTTTTAAATGCTTGTCGACTGCACCTGTATAATCTATATCAAACTGCTTGCCTTCTTGATGGGAAGGAGAGAATTCGGAACTGAAAGCTTTTAAAAACTAATGTTAAAAATTGTTTTTACATATAATTAGGAGAAAATTAAAATATTAAATAAATATATCAAAAATTCTAGGTGACCTGACTTGATTCTGTGACTTGTGGGTGAGAGCTCCCACAGAAGAAATTAAGAGAAAGTATGGAATATTCATTCACATTTTTAAGTCTTTAAGAAGAACAAAGATATATCTCTCTGTCTTAAATGACAGAGGTACAGAGCTATGTGGAGGTGAAGCTAGATGGAGAACCACAGGATTATCAATGTACTCAGAAAGGTATACATGGGACAAATGAGATGGAATATGACCTGGTACTAGAACCAAAATATTTTACTTCATAGAATCAAACTTTAGAGTCCAGGGGAAACCTAGTCTAGCTCTCTCTTTATATGGATAAGGAAAACTGGTGCCCAGAGAGACTGACTTGCTTAAGGTCACGGAGGTGGTCAGTGCCACAAAGGGGATGATTACTGGGATCTTCCCAGATCCTGGCCCTGTTCTTTCCCTGTGATACCTGTGCTTCTTCTGAAATGTCAGTGAAACTAAGACCTCTAGCTTCAGATAAATTACAAATACTTCAACTTGAGGCAGATTTACTTAGGAAACTCTGGGAAATGTAAAATAATGAAATCAATGACATTTTAAAATTATATAGCTGAATGAAAAAAAAAGGAAAAAACCAATAATCACCAAATTCAGAGGGTCCTTGTGCAACAATACCTGGAAACCACCAGGTGTCACTGTAAAAAAATCACAAGTCACACAGTCTATAAATATCTAGATTTGATGATGTTTTTGCTATTTAAAGCTAGTTTTTCCCCCTGGCTGCTGCTTCTTTTTTATTGTTGTTTTGTTTTGTTTTTGTTCTTTTGCTTTTTTTGGGGGGAGGGGGGAGGGCAGGGCAATTGGGGTTAAGTAACTTGCTTAAGGTCATACAGTTAGTAAGTGTTAAGTGTCTGAGGTGAGATTTGAACTCAATTCCTCCTGACTCCAGGGCCGGTGCTTTACTCACTACACTACCTATCCGCCCCCTGGCTTCTTCTTAAAGAACATATAGATATTATTCTCATTCTCATTAATGGGAGAGAAAATGTCCAGTAGCTCAGCACCTTGGGGAGACCAAAATAAAGACTTATTTTGATTTTTCACATTCTAGCATAGTATTTGCACATATCATGTGTGGTATAGTAGAAAAACCACTGGACTTGGCATTAAAACATTCAGAAAAACTTGGGTTTGGCTCCTAGAACTTCCAACTGTATGACCCTGGAACAAATGACTCAGGAAACGTGTAACGTATCCAAAATGTGCTAGATTTGAAGTCAGAGGATGTAGGTTCAAATCCCAGCTCTGTCATTTAGTAACTGAGTGACCTTGGACAAGATACTTTGACTTCACTAGGTCTCAATTTCCACATCTATAAAATGAAAGGGTTGGACAAGTAGCCTCTAAAACCCCTTCCAGCTCAGAATCTGTGATTGGATGTTTTCTCTTAGGGTCTCAGATCCCTCATCTATAAAATGAAAGGGCTGGATTAGATGAATTCTAAGATCTTTTCTTCCTCAAACAGTTCATGATTCTAGTTATCCAACGGACCGCTGAACTGCCCACCATTGCACTGGTCTTAGGTTCTGTGTGCTATCCTGGGAATATTCAAGGGATTCCATAGTCAGGCCATACCTATCTCTACTCTATTCCAGGGAACGGAGACAGAAAAATGGCCATTCTGCTGTACTCATGATAAAATGGAATCCTGTCCTGTAAGTGGCCACTGAGTGTCACATGTGAGCAAAATCAATTTCTTGGACAGGGACTTTGCCTGTGTTGTAAGTTTCCTCCTCCTTTATTTATTCCTGGCACCAGAAGATACCCAACATTCAGAGCCTCATAGGGTAAATGCTGAGCAAGATCTCATTTTGTCTGGGAGGAAAAGGGATGAGACTGAAAAAGTTTCCTTGTATTTTGGAAGGGATTAGGAAATTTCATAAAAATTTTAAGTAAACCTTTCACAGACACTCAATAAATAGCTGTTGAAGTGATAAAAAACAAAAACGGGCTCTTTGGAGGCCAGACCAATGCAAAATCCCCACACGAGTCATTCTTTCAAGGCACGAAAAGAAGATGGCCTGGTAGGGAAGAGATGAGGCAGGGAGTGTGCCAAGGATCCCACTCCAGATGTCTGAACACATACTCAAGATGGTTAATCCCCAAGCTGCTCAAGGGAGAACAACCACTAGGCTCTAAGCATCCCTGGAATCCTTTCTGTGATTAGTTTCCACTTCCCTGACACAGGAGCATATCCAAGTCTGCTTATAACAATAAACATGTCCTCATCAGCCTCTGGCTGTTTTTGCTTCCATCTGCACTCTGCACCTAAGCTAAAAAAAATGGTTTTGGTGGCTAGACTCTTAACAATGGAACAAATGAAACATGTATTTTCTTGGGGAAAATAAATTATGGGGACGTGAACCCCAAAACACTGTCTTCTACCACAAGACAGAACACCATACATTTATTTAGCAATCTCACTAATGCAGCTTACCCTTGAGAAGGGCAAACAGCCTGAATTTTATAAAGTATTTAAATAAACGATTCTTTCCTGTTCTCCAGAATAAACATTAATTTTAACCAGTTGCTCAGGAGGAAGATAGGGGGCTGTGCTTTATCATTTGTTTTCTTTTGTTTTGTTTGCTTTTTTGGAAGGCAATTGCGGTTAAGTGACTTGCCCAAAGTCACATGGCTAGTTGAATTTGAACTCAGATTGAAAGGCTGAATTTGAACTCAGATCCTCCTGACTCCAGGGCTGGTGCTGTATTCACTGCTCCACTTAGCTGCCCCTTTATCGTTTCTTTACTAACCCCATAGAGAACCTGCACATAATAAGCACCCATTATTCTGTTAACTGAAAAGTGTTCATTAGTAGACTATAAATTCCTTGAGGGAAACCACTCTCTTTGTTTTTCGTCTTTGTAGCTGCAAACTGATATTCACTCAGTGCTTAATAAATGCTTTTGAATTAATTTATCCAACAGAAACATTAAATCCTCTACAATGTGCATAAGGAGCCGCAGCAGGTCTTCATGAAGAGATAGTCTTGCAGTCAGAAAGACCTGGGTTCAAGTCTGGTCTCAGACAGACTAGCTGTGTTGACCACTGGCAAATCACTTAACTTCTCTGTGCCCCCAGGAACCTTCTTAAAGCTCCAAGTTACAGAAAAGTTGCAGAGCTGCAGGATGGAGGAGATGCCCAGGCAGGGACAGGAGATACAAAGTCAAATACTACAAGAGGTAAAACTACAGGGGCGGCTAGGTGGTGCAGTGAATACAGCACCGGCCATGGAGTCAGGAGGGCCTGAGTTCAGATACAGCCTCAGACACTTAACACTTACTAGCCGTGTGACCTTGGGCAAGTCACTTAACCCCAGTTGCCCTGCCTTCCCCCCTCAAAAAAGAAAAAGACAAAAAACAAACACAAAAATGTAAGGCTACTTATTCTAGTGAATAATCATGTAAGAATTATTTTCAAAGAATGAATGAAAAAGGATTTATTAAGAGCTTGTTGTATGCCAGGCACAATGCTAAGTGTTAGGGATACCAATATAAGGTAGCAAGACAATACCTTCCCTCAAGAAGATTACATTCTAATAGGGGTAGCTAACTCATATAAGGAAGTTGTGGTCAGGGAGAAATATTTCAGACAGGGAAATCTTTAGGGGAGGGATTAGAACCATCAGGCAATTGATGGCATGTCCTTTACAAGTATAACAGTTTTATTTGATACTATTCTCAGCATTAAGCAGCTCCCCCAAAAGAAAGGGGGAAAAGGGGAAAAGAGAGGGGTAGGACTTGACCAGGAAGTGGCCTGATGGGTCTGAAATCTAGGCAAGACAAGGCATAGAATGCTCACCAATCCTGAGCCCAAGATCCCAGAAGGGGGAGTTATTAATAAGGAGGTTTTGTTGCTAGAACATTTAAAAAATTTGTTCTTTTAAGTACATTAAGTCACCTTTTTTGAAGCCTCCAAACCCTAATCATCTATTAATCTGCTTGACAAAACCATTTTCCACCCCCAAGCCATAATAAAATACTCTAAAGGTTGACTTATAAATTTTTCAAGATGGAAACTGCCTTCCCAATTTAATATACTCCATTTTTATAGATATATAGATATAAATACCTTTATATATAAAGGTAATATACTCCAATATTACCTTTAACAGGTAATAAAGTGAGGCCCAGAGATATTAAGGGATTTGTTCAAAGTCACACAATTAACTGGTGCCAGAGCTAGGGCTAGAACCCAGGACTTTTGGTTGTCAGTCCTGTGTTCTTTCTGAGTCATTTCAGCTGTGTTCTGACCCCTCATGACTCCATTTGGGGTTTTCTTGGCAAAGATACAGGAGTGATTTGCTATGTCCTTCTCCAGCTCATTTTCTGTAGACTGGATCCATCCTACTTTTCCAATCTTACTTACACTTAAACCAAACTGGACTCCTTTTTACTTCTTTCTACTAAGCTACATATCAGCCCAGCTGAGTTTGAAAAATTTTGAATCATGAGGGTTGGAATCGATAAGGCTTTAATTTAGAAAATCAGCATAAAACCAAGAGGAAGGATAAAATCAATAAAAGTCTGCCTCGCCCTCCTTTGCTCCTTGCCTTTATTTGACCAAATGAAAGGTTTTTTAAGAGGTTGCTCCCAAGTTTGAATGGAGGAAAAAAAATGACTCTACTTAACTGGTAAATACCAGGTGTCCCAAAGGTTGTAAGCAGTAAGACTTTGGGGACATCTGGTATTCAGCCTAATGTTAAAAAAACAACCACCACCACCTCCCAGTATCTCTTTAAATAATCACAGTGGAATAGCTAACCCATTATAATGGTCATCTTACCCTAATACAAAGAGTCAAAAGGGACAAATACTATGTGTTATACAGTTATCTGATTCTTCCTGATTCCTTCACTGCTCGTTTGTAAACCAGTCCCTGCTACAGTGATTCTGACATTCATCCCACCACCGAAGAATAAGCCTTGCTATCAGATAATTACAGTGGCCTCCTAACAGGGTTTTCAGTCCTTATTCTTTCTTCCTTATAATCCATACTCCATTCTCTTATCCCAACACTCCAGTATAGGAAATCTGGTTACTTTATTCCCTTACTCAAAAATTTTTCAAGGGCTCCATTCTATGCATAAGAGGAGTTGTTTAACTGTATAATATAAAAGATAAATGCATAAAATATAATCTGGTACAAAGATACTATGTATAAAGTTCAGATTCTTTTGCCTGGCATTTGGGGTCTTCTTATAGACTGGGTCCATCCTACCTTCATGGTCTTACCCACGCTTAAGACAAAGCAGACTCCTCCTTGTTTCTGAGCAGTCTATCTGACTTTCCTGCCTCAGCATGTTTGCTGATGCTGTTGCTGATATTTGGGGAATCCCCCGCCTCTCTCTCTCTCTTCATCCTTTACTGAATTTCTAATTATGCTTTAAAACCCAACTCAACTAAACAATAAACATTTATCAAGTGCCTACTATATGCCAGATGCTGCATTAAGTGTTGGGGATACAAAAAGAGGCAAAAAAAAAAACTACTCCCTTGCCCTCAAGGAGCTAACAGTCTAGGGAAGACACCATACAAATAAATATATACAAAGCAAGCTATAAATAGGATAAATAGGAAATAATTAACAGAGGGAAGGCATTAGAGTTGAAGGGTTTGGAGAAGGCTTCCTACAGAAGGTGGGATTTTAATTGTATTTTAAAGGAGGTCAGGGAGGTCAGCAGTCAAAGCAGAGAAGGAGCATTTCAGGCATGAGAAAAGAGCCAAGAAATGGAGTGTGTCTTGTTCTTGTAACAGCCTACATGTCACTGGATAGAAGAGTAGGTATGAGGGAGTAAGGTGTAAGAAGACAGGAAAGGTAAGAGTGGGCTAGGCTAGGAAGGGCTTCAAATGCCAAACAGGATCTTGCATTTTTCTCCTGGAAGCAATAAGGAGCAACTGGAATTATTGAAGAGCGGGGTGACATGACCAGACCTGCATTTTAGGAAAAACCACGTTAGTGGATGAATACAGAAAGAGACTTGGGGCAGGAAGATCCACCTCCAGGTTATTGCAATGATCTAGGCGTGAGGTGACGAGGGCCTGCACCAGAGCAGTGGAGGTATCAGGAGAGAGGAGGGGGGCATATGTCAAGTGTTGCATTCTCCAGAAAGACTTCCCTGGTCCTCAGTATTAGTAATGGCTTTCTCCTGACCTCACATAACACTGTGCTTCCCAGTCAATCAAGAGTACTTATTAAGCAGGCACTGTGGGCCAGGCATTGCTCTAGGTACTACAGATACAAGTACAAAGACTACCAGAACAAACTCCATGAGGACAAGGACTGTCTTAGCAATAGTAACAACAACAAGGGTAGTAATAAGGAGCATTTATATAACACTTTAAGGTTTGTAGGATCCTTTACAAGTATTGTCTCATTTTATTCTCACAATAACCCCATGAGTTGGTGCTGTTACTATTCCCATTTTACAGATGGAGAAACTGAGGCTGCAAACCATTCAGTGACTTGCCCCACACAGCTAGTGAGTCTCTGAGGGAAGACTGATGTGAACTAAGGGTCCCCCTGAGTCCAGGTTCTGTACTCTGTACCACCTAGCTGTCTCATCTAAACTCTGTATCTGTGGCTAACACAGTGCTGTGCCATTTCCCAGGTGGCTGAACTCCTCTAGGCTTCATCACACCCCCCACAACCTCATCTTCCAGCAAAGTCACATTTACCCTGGAACTCACATTTCTTCAGTAACACCTGTCAGGGTAGGGGAATGGGGGGAGGGTCCTTTCTTTTGTTTGGAGAGAGTGGAAGGTGGAAGTCTCCTTTTGGATCCTCCATTTAAGGAGGATGCCCAGACCAGCCATATTGCATTTCCCATTTCTCTGGACTTCATCATTCCCTACCCTTTCTACTTCTTCCTATATATTGTCTTCCCTCCACTAGCTCCTTGAGGGCTGGGACTGTCTTCTGTCATTCTTTGTATCCCCAGAGCTTAGCACAGTGCCTGACACATAGTAGGCACTTAATAAATGTTTGACTGAGGAGGCAGAGTACTATACAGAGTGGTCACTTCTCTTTGCCTCAGTTTCCTCATCTCTAAATTGGGGTAGCTGGGTGGTACAGTGGGTAGAACACTCAGACACTTCCTAGATGTGTGATGTGACCCTGGACAAGTCACTTACCCCTTTTGCCATAGCTCCTTATCTGCAAAAAGAACTGAAGAAGGAAATGGCAAACCACTCCAGAATCTTTGCCAAGAAAACCCTACAAGGGGTCACAGAGAATCACAACTGAACCAACTAAACAACATTCAAGTGCCACCTGTGCCACTTGCTACCCATACAACTCTGGGCAGGTTCCCTAAACTCTCTGGGCCTCAGTTTCTTTGTCTGTGAAATGAACTGAATTGAATGACTTCTGAGGATCCTATTAATATTTCAGCAGAACGAGGAAAATACTTGAACTTTGAGAAACTCATATCCTCATTATACAAGTCCTCATCCCTTTTTAAATTTTTTAATTTATAGAATACAATGAGCATTTCCATAACCTAGTCATACATGTCCTTAGTAAAATATTTTAAAGTACTTCCTACACACATGACAGTGGTAACAAGTTGCAGTCTGCTTATGTCCATTGTGGGTATTTCCATTGCACCTTGGCGTGATTTGGATTCATTTAGAGACTGCAGCCATTTGGCATCACTGGAGGAGTGGGGACTGATGTAAAAGGGATTCGCTTTTTGTAGCACTTTGCAGTTGGAGATCACTGAGTAAATGGCCCAGTTCCCCACAGGCAATGCAGCCCAATTTCCTTCCATTCAATGCTGAGCCTGGCTCACTGTCTATTTGCAGTGCCTAACTCAGAAATAGCAAGGCAGTCTTGTTCAAAGAGTGGGCCTTAAAGCCAGGAAGAGTGGTGTTCAGGGTCTGAATGTGATACATTCCAGCTATTCCCAACTCAACCCAGTCCAATTCCATCAGGACAAACCCTGCGCTGGCTAGAGAGGGATCTCTTATAAGGGACACTTATTATAATGCCTCACCCAGCAAAGTGGCTACTCTGGAGAGAGAGAATCATTCAACTTCACTCAAAGCAAAATTAAAACTGACCTTTAGGGAAATCCCCTAAAAACAGGTGGTTTTCTTCTTTATAAATGAAGTCTCGGGGCAGCCAGGTAGCACAGAGTGTAAGAGCACCGGCTCCACTGTCAGGATGACCTGGGGATCGAATCTGGGCTCAGACACTTAGCACCCACCCAGAAACACCTGGCCGTGTAACCTTGGGCAAGTTACTTAACCCCAATTGCTTAGGGGCGGCCAGGTGGCTCAGAGAGTAAGAGCACCGGCCAGGTGTTGGGATGACCTGGATCAAATCCGGGCTCAGACACTCAGCACCACACCCAGAAATAACTGGCCATGTAACGTTGAGCAAGTTACTTAACCCCGATTGCTTTAAAAAAAATAAAATAAAATAAATGAAGTCTCCATCAATGCTGGGCTATATAGGTGGGGTATAAGTCCCCAAACATGAACATTCTTCACCCTTAAGCCCCATGTAGCTAAATATCTCTCCTGGTTAAGCCAGCATCAGTATAGAACCCAAACAAAGAGCTTGCTGTAGCAGCGTGAGATAGGAATACTTATCATTTCCATCTCAAGGGCATATGGTTCTAATGAAACATTGTGCATTGTGAAGGGGGAGACAGCCTGCCTGTGCACACTGAAGCCCTTGTCAGGCTCCCGCAGGGGGTGGCGGCTGGCAGGCTCTTATCACCTGGAAGCATTCAGTTTAGCCAAATGAATGAGAAATGGAGGGTCCTTTATTCTGGGCAAATCAGAAGACTGAAAAATTCTCTTCCACAAGCTATGGATAGCTTCTGAAACAGCTGAGAATAAAATTGACAGCAGATCAAAGTACAGGAAAGAAAACCATTTACTCATATACAGGCTCTCAAAAACAAAGTGACAGCAATAATAATAGCAAGCATTTTATCGTGTTTGAAACTTTGCAAAGTGCTTTACACTCATTATCTCATTTGAAAGGAAAGCTGAAAAACTAGAGAAATTCCTTGACTACTGACTGCCCCCACTAAGTAATTATTAATTTTTACAAAATCGATAGCTTTGGTTTTTACATCACTTTCTTTTCCAAAAACGTCCCTTTGTTCTTCCCTATCCCATGAGCAATCACTTGTGACAAAGAATTTTAAAAGAGAGAGAAGGGAAGTTATTCACCTAAAGTAACAAACACATCAACCAGTCTGTCCCATATTCATTGATCCCCACCCACACATCTGCCCACGAGAGAAGGATCAGGTACATTTTATATAATAACTAACTTTTAAAGTATCCAATTCTACAACATTCATGAAGGAGGGAAAAATGTAATTTCAACAGATTTTAGAGGAACATATGAATATACAACACTTTCCCAATAAGTGATGTTTCCACTGTTACTAAATCATAATTGCTCATGAGAAAACCTGTATGTAGCATCTTTCTCTGGTGACCTCTAAAGACAAGAAATATGCTCACCTACCTGGGAGTGATTAGGTGCAGTCCTGAAGGCCTGCCAATAGACTGAACCAAGAAGATGTCTCTAGTGACAGGAATTAATCATTTTAATTAAGAGAACAAGCCATTGTTTGGTCTTGTCATTTAGCTCTTGCTCTAACCTTCAACAATGAACAAAGAATCCATTTAAGTCCCACATCCTTCCTGAACTACATGTTCCCAGCCAGGGCCTGGAATTGTGCTGAGGAAAGAGAGCATCCTTGAAAGCAAAACTCTAAAATATACAGATATTTCAAATGCCAACATGGCACTACCAGTCAAAAACATTAAGGTCTCCTTCCAAGATGGCCCCAGCCTCTAAAACCCAACTCAAATGCCATCACCTTCAGAAAATTGTCCTTAAAACACCTAATGATACTCTCCCAACCTGCCCTCAGATGTCACAAAGCCTCTCTTAAGCATGTACCGTGTATTATAGTTACTCGTGTACACAATTCCCCGTCTGGATTGTGAGTTCCATGAGTTTGAAGGCTATGTTTTAAAGTTTGCATCTCCCCTAGTTCCTAGCACAGTGCTCTGTGCACAGTAGGTACTTAAAACTGTTTCTTTCATTGTTTTCCAAAATCTGTAGTTAGTTGCCTGCCTATGTTGATTCCTTCCAGTTTTTTTAGATTCATAAAACCTCAAGAGTTCTGTGAAGTCAGGCTTGGGTCATCATGTAGAAGAGACCACCCTTACCATCCCTAACTGAAGCACTCATCAAAGGCCATCTCACCCTAGGGCTGTGTGTTGGGGGGGAGGGGAATCTATAATGTTCCCCACAAAGAAAGGAACCCATCATCTGGTCACAAGAACTAGTACCAAATAAAACTGAGACAACAGGATTTCCTTGGGACCAAGAAAAAGCAGAGGAAAATGTCTCTGCAAATTTCTTCTGCCATCACCATAATTCCCTTCCCCCAATATACACTTAGGCCCTTGCATTATTTTGTGTTATTTTTTTTTTAATTTAAAAAAATACAACGGATGTCATAGAACCTTGTCAGGTACCCATAAAGGTAAGGAAGAAGGCATCTTTGCCACAAGGGATGAAAAATCTGCTAGTCCAGCCTTACTCAGCAAGCTGTCTGAGGACAAGAATTCTAGAAAATGAGACTAGGTGGTTTTGTTTAAAATTTAATAAACAAATAAGAAGAGAAATAAATATTCAGCCTCCTTCTCCAAATCTGGCCTCCTCCACTTACTGTCTACAAATATAGTTATTTCTTAGATCAATAGTGTTCTAATTCATGGGCCACAGACCCAGAGGGCTTTGAGGGGGGGAGAAAAAAAAAGTTATAGGGAGAGAGGAGTAAATTCATAGTTAGAAAGACTTTTTTTAAATAGACTGAATGTCATACATAATCATATAACTGCATTTCAAATGTGCATAGATGCTATTATGAATAATAAGATACAAATACATTTCAAAGTTTTACTAAATTCCTATTAACTTTCTGTCATTATGTATTTTCTCCGTCAATGGATGCTAATAGCGTAACTATTACCCTGCATGAGTATGTGAAATATTTTTAAGTTAAAAAAAAGGTCTCCATACTCACAAAGGTTGGAGACTACAACCTTAGATAATTCTTCTTACCCCATTTTCCTTGGGCAGTCAATGAGCCATGATCCTCAAATGCCATTTATACATTACAATGTCTCAAAATACACCATCATTCACTTCCCACCTAGGATTTTCCTCCCCTCCCCATGAGCTCATATGAGCTCCTTGTTTTATGGAGTAATAGGAGACAAACCTATTAAAAGAATAAGGAAATGTGAAATTTATTTCCTTTTATTCCAGATGATGATTTCCATGGAGGTTACAATAACAATGTGGTATCCCAAAAATCATCCCAGAAATCAACCTGAGCATCACAGCATAAAAGAAATAAATCAATTCCTTCCCCTTGAAAGACAATAAATAGGCCATTCATGCACATGAACAGAGCAGCACTTTTTCTGGCCAAAAAGTATCTCATGACCCCACCCAGAGACAGAGACACAAATCCATCACCCTACAGATGTCCACTGCCATAGACCTACTCAAGGTTCTTGCTAAGGCACACCCTCTGATGTAAACAGTGGAAGACAGCCATGGGCTGGAGTCCACAGGAATTTGTATGAAAACACTGTGTATACAAAGCAAAACCCCACAGAAGTACAGACACACACACACAGAGCTTAATTTTACTCACACAAAATGAAAGAAACTTACCTTGCACACAGCTGCCTGGAGTATTGCGTCAAAGCCCCCTTCGGGAGCATCTCTGTTTCTGGACACCCTCTGCTTTTTAACTTCTTCATTGAAGCTATCGACTTTATCCGTTAAAGGCAGTAGATGGCGAAAGCCAAAGGATGGGACGCAGTGTGGAAATAACTTGTAACTGGGAAGAAATAATAGTCTCAGAGCCACTTTTTCACCCATATTGCCATGTCATAAACAGAAACATGCTCAGTGCATTCTCACCAAGAGGCTAAGGTACAGAAACACCGAGACATTCAACAATTATTATTCCATGTGTTCAGCACCTTACGAGGTACTGTGGGAGGTATAAAGACATAGTCCCTGTCCTCATGGAGTTGAGCTGAGGTAAGATAGATACCCATGATACTTTACGTACCATAAGAATGGAACCTATGAGAAGGGCTGTGCGAGTATCAAAAAAGGAAACAAACCTAATAAGTGACAAGCACTTTGCAAATATTGCATTGATTCTCACACAACAATTCTTTGAGGTAGGTGCTAATATTATCCCTATTCTACAGATGAGGAAACTGAGTCAAAGGTTTAATGAATTGCCCAGGGTCAAAAAGCTAATAGGTATCTGAGGCAGGATTTGAATTCAGGTCTTCCTGACTCCAGACTCAATGCTTTACCCACTGTGCCCACCACTTGGCTGCCTCTGTAAAACACACTGAATGGGTAAAGTTTTATGGAAGAGTTCAGACCTGAGCTAGTTTCTGAAGGCTTTTATAAGCCTCAGACAGAGAGAAGAATGATGACATTAGGGGAAGAAGTAGGAACATTCTAAAGAATATTATGAGAGGAAATGCACCACGTAAGACCATCAGACATTTACTTTATCAACATTATCCCATTTTATACCCTACAGCAACCCTATGAAAGTACAACAGGTATTTGGTAGCCTCATTTTGTAGACAAAAAAAAACTAAGACTCATAAAAGGGTACCTCTCCTATAGTTAAAAACAAAAACAAAAAAACAATGTAAGGGTCAGAAGCAGGATTGGACCCCTGGCCTACTCTGATTCTATGTCTGGCACTATTTCCATCACACCAAGCTGCCTCTTACCTTTACGGCTGAGAAATACAAATCTCTCTTGAATAATCTCCTACAATGGGATGCCGGTGGCACAGTTATGTAACCTCACTGAGAGCCACAACATAGGCAGGTCCATTTTGTTCGTCTATATATCTTTAGTACACAACATATTGACCATGCATAGCATAGGTGCATAATAATTAATTTAACTGAGCATAATCTGGTATGTAGCCCATGTTTAATAAATGCTCATAGAAAGACAAGTCTGTCTCTCAGGTGAATTGATTTGAATTAACCTTTTTCATCAAATGCCTAGCAGGTGCCTACTGTGGGGCTTGAATTACAAAGATAAGCTAAGACACCTGGTTTCTGTCCCCAAGGAGTTACACCCTAAGCTAACTACACCCTAGTAGTTAATGCAATGATCAGTAATTAAAGATGAGAAGCCATCAAGAACAAAGCAAGGGGTGTGTGTAAAACAGGGCAAGCTGTTTGGCACAAGATGCTAAGAGGCACCTTCACCCTTAAGGAAGAGATGAAGGCTTAATCAAAATGCAAGGAAATCCAACCTGGCCACCAGTGCAGGTCTGGGCAGGTACAACCTACAGGATGCAATTTTCGGATTTCCAAGCGGGGTTGGCAATCAATTCTCTTCTGGGAACTACAGACACTTTTCTTCCTATCATTGTCACAATTATCCCCATCAAACTCTGTTGGAACAAATACTACCTACCATAGGCAGAATTCTGTTTAAATAAGCTGGGAAGAACAGCAAAATAATTACATTATAACATTAAAATGGAAGTCTATTGCTACAATACAGGAAAAATATAGTATCACTTTAAAAAATAAAGCCTACAAAGGGTGTAGGGCAGCTTTACTTTAAAAAAAAATTGTTTACAAAAAGTGAATGCTCTGTATACACTGTAACAAGTGAACACTAAAGGATTTGGGGAGGGAAAATCTTGCTGGTTCCATATATCTGAGGATAAATACTTCACTGTCCTTCCTTGTGCTACGCTGTGTTTGAAGGCAATCTGATGAGACAGTACTTTCCAGTGGTAACAGAGCCGGCCTGGAATCCAGCAAGACCCCACTTCTGACACACACTAGCTGTGCGACCCCTGCAAAAGTAACTTAACCTCAACATTTTAGACAAAGGTCTAGGATTTGTTGCAGAGGTGACAACTTGTATTAGTAGAGTTTCCTTAGATGGGAGTTTCCCGCACCAATGAAATCACAGGGCCAGGCCCAGTCCCCTGTGAGATGTTTTGAGTATTTCAAGGATCCAGGATCAGATCAGTGCAGATTGTGGACTTTTAGTAGCTGATCCTCATGAATTACTGAAGAGTTGAAAAAATTTGTCACTTGGGCCACATGAGGATGGGCTCTGTTTTTTTTTTTAATTATTTGGGGTGGAGAGAGAGGAGAGAGTAATTGGGGGGGGGGGGAAGGAGCAATCATCTACCTTGGTTGTTAGCCTTGCTAAAAACTCTATTTACTATGAAATTGTGTTTGTTGTTATTCAGTCATTCAGCTGTGTCTGGCTTTTCATGATCCCATGCACCATACTATCAGTGAGATTTTCTTGGCAAAGATACTGGAGTGATTTGCCATTTCCTTCTTCAGTGGAGTAAGGCAAAGAAAGGTTAAGTGACTTGCCCAGGGTCATACAGCTAGTAAGTATCTGAGACCAGATCTTAACTCAGGTCCTTGTGACTCCAGACCCAGCACTCTATCCAATGAGCCACCCCCTTTGTGTTTAGTTAAAAGGAAAAAGTTAGTTGTAACACTTGAAGAGTCTGCTATTAATCCTGATCACAGCATCTCTCAGTTGAGAAAAAGCATAGCCTCTTATCAATTTATTAAACTGTCATAATTTAAAAAAAAAAGTTGTGACTCAGTTCTTCCTCATTCTGCCTGGAGTCAAGTAGTTCAGAGGAAGATTAGACAGTCAGCAGGCACAGACTATCTCTACCAAGATGCCCCTCGCCCCTTTCTTTTCATTCTTTCCACTCTCCCTCACCCCTATCCCATTTTTATTGATCCTTTTATTTGTACAAAATGTGAATACACTTTCAAGTGAGAATCCATCTCAATGAGTGGACAAATCTTTCACTATTGTAGGTTTTTTTTTTTTAAGACAGTGGCAAACCACTCCAGTATCTTTACCAAGAAAGCCCCAAATGATGTCACAGAAAGAAGTGATGAAACAACAGAAATCCAAAGATCACAGGATTTAGAGCTAAAAGGGACCTTAGAGATGATCTAGGTCAACTACCTCATTTTAGATGAGGAAATCAAGGCCCAGAGAAATTAAAGTTATATAGCTAATAGTCACACAGCAGAGAAGTGGATCCAATCCAGGTCTTTGGACTGCAAGTTTAGGCAGCAGGTGCTCTACTCTGCCCTTTTCCTATACACAGCTGAAGGAGAAACAGCTGATACCCATGATCTAAAGTGAATTGACAAATGGAACCAAGTGTTATCAATCCAGCAGAGGGGATTCAAGAGAGATTTTGAGTTCTCTCCATTGATTCTTTTGGGGTCCTGAGTGCTGCTATAATTGTGCTATTATAATTATAACTATTACTTTGTGATGACATACTTAACTTTTGTACTACTGGTCAATCTAGGATCTTAACTGGGTTTTTTCTATGAGGGTTAGTTAGGATATTTTAAGGCACTCAGATACAGTTGATGGCATGTCTGATTTTTCCCTCACACAGGAAGTGATGAATATTTTCTCAATGTGCAGAGTTAATGTTATGTGGCTAAAAATAAAAACTAAACTAGAGAAATATGTATTTCATCATAGTTTATTCAGAATCTAAGTATCAGGAGGGACTTCAGAGGTCATGTCACCCTGTAGTCCCCAACCTTTTTTAGACCCCCATATTCTTTGGCTTTCAATTAAACTTTCTATACCCTCTATTCAATATAAAAGTAAATATATCATAGGCTTTATTATGCATGTTTGCATAAAAAAGATTAATTGCAATAGGGTAAGTTATTTCTCAAATATTCCATGTATCCTCTTGATAAGCTTCTGGTACCCTCTGAGGGTATGTGTACCCAAGGCTGAGAACTGTTGATGTACTCCAATCCATACTTTGCCAAAAATCTCTTCCAAAACATCTCCAATGAGTGGTCACCCAGCCTTTGCCTGAAGACCTCCAAAACAAGAGAGGTCATTGTTCCTCAAGCAGTCCATTCCACTTGTGGAATGTTTGCTTATACTGAGCCTTAATTTGCCTCTCTGTAGCTTCCACCAATTACTCCCAATTCTACCCTCTAGGGCCAAGCACAAGCCAAATGTCTCTTCCACATGCTACCTCTTGAGATCCTTCAAAGACAGTTATCATGGTCCTCTCTGCCACCATGTCTTCTCTTCACCAGGCTAAATTCCTCTTATTCCTTCAAGCAATCCTCCCATAAAAGGTTTGCTGGTCCTCTCAGCATTTCTGTCACTTTCTGCTGGACAAGTCAGTCTATATCTTTCCTAAAATGTGGTGCTCAAAACTTCAGATGGGATCAGAGTGAAAAACTACCGCCTCTTTTGTTCTAAACACTGGGGATAACACCTGTTTTCATTCATATTCTCGATCAAGAAACTCCCTCTTACTACCACTGAGAGATTCAGTGACTTGCTTAGGATCTCATAGTTGGTATGTCTCAGAGGTAAGACTTGAACCCAGAACTTCCTGGCTCCAAGGTTAGCTCTATCCTGTATACCTCATTGCCCGTGGATGTTATCACCCCATAGGATACCATTACGCTTTGTGGCTACCTCTTAGGAATTGAAATCTAGCCAGCACCTCCTTATGGTGTACTTCTGAAGTTGATTTCTTTGTTTTGTTTTGTTTTAAATGCGGAACTTACATTTAGCCCTATTAAGATTCACCTTATTTCAGGGCGGCCAGGTAGCACAGCAAGTAAGAGCACCAGCCCCAGTGTCAGGATGACCTGGGGATCGAATCCGGGCTCAGACACTTAGCACCCACCCAGAAACACCTGGCCGTGTAACCTTGAGCAAGTTACTTAACCCCAATTGCTAAAAAAAAAAAGATTCACCTTATTTGATTTGCCCCATTGTTTCAGGCCGATCCATTTTCTTGAATTTTGACTCCATCATGTGATGTATCCCAAATCTACACAAATGACCAGCCTGCCTCCTTGGCTCTCAGCCTCTTAAGTCATTGATTAAAAAAAAGTTCTAAACAGCACAAGGCCAAGGACAGATTCCTATAGTGTTCCACTAAAGAGCCCCCTTCAATTTGACATCAACCACTTAATGATGACTCCTTGGGTCCAGGCATTCAATCATATCTGATTTCACCTAACTAGAACAGCTAGTTTTCATCTAGCCCAGAAGTTCTCAGAGCCAAGAATTCAGTTCTCAACATAAAGTAATGTCAGGACCTAAAACTCTTAGAAATTACTTAGGACCCTAAAGAACTTTTGTTTACGTGGATTATAGTTATTAATATACTTAATATATACAACATTACAAAATATAAAATGGATGATTCTGATTAAATTTAACAGGTTTCGCACAAACAAAACCAATGCAAAAAAAAATTGGAAAGAAAAAAGAAAAAATTTTCACAAGTATCTCTGATAAAGGCTTCATTTCTCAAATATATAGATAACTGGGTTAAATTTATAAGAATATAAGTCAATTTATTATATGGTCAAAATATTAAATGGACAAAAGATATGCAGAAGCAGTTTTCAAACAAAGAAATCGAAGTTATCTATAGTCATATGAAAAAGTGCTCTAAATTACTACTGATTAGAGAAATGCAAATTAAAAGAACTCTGTGGTACCACCTCACAGGTTGGCTAATATGACAGAAAAGGAAAATGATAAATGTTGAAGGGGATATGGGAAAATTGAGACACTAGGGGCAGCCAGGTAGCACAGCGAGTAAGAGCACCGGCCCCAGTGTCGGGATGACCTGGGGATCAAATCCGGGCTCAGACACTTAGCACCCACCCAGAAACACCTGGCCGTGTAACCTTGAGCAAGTTACTTGACCCCAATTGCTTTTAAAAAAAAAAAACTGAGACACTAATGCACTTTTGGTGGAATTGTGAACTGATCCAACCATTCTGGAGAGCAATTTGGAACAATGCCCAATGGGCTATAAAACTGTACATACCTTTTGACTAGCAATACCTTTATTAGCCATGTATCCCAAAGAAATCAAATAAAAAGGAAAATGGCATATATGTTTTAAGATAATTATAGCAGCTCTTCTTGTGCTGGGAAAGAATTGAAAATTGGGGAAGGGGATGCCCATCAATTGGGGAATGGCTGAACAAGTTGTAGCATATGATCATAAATAGAATATTCTTGTGCTCTAAGAAATGATGAGCAGGATGCTTTCAGAAAAACCTGGAAACATTAACTGATGCAGAGTAAGCTGAGCAAAACCAGGAGAACATTGTACACAGTAATAGCAATAGTGTAAGAATGATCAACTGTAAATGACTCAGCTATTCTCAGCAATGCAATGACCCAAGACAATTCTGAAGGCCATATGATGAAAAAATGCTATCCCCTCCAGAGAAAGAACTGAGGGCACCTCAACATAGATCAAAGCATGCTATTTTTTCATTTCCTTTCTTAGTTCAAATTTTCTTCTACAAAATGACTAATATAGAAAGTTTTACATGATTGCACATGTATAGCCTATAGCAAACTGCTTACCATCTATCTCAGGGAGGGAGAAACAGAATTTGGAACTCAGTACTTAAAAAACAACAACAATGAATGTTAAAAATTTTTGTTATATGTAATTGGGGAAAAATAAGATATTATTTAAAAAGAAAATAGTTTTGGCCTTGTAGTCCCCTTAGTAGGGTTTTAGGGGTCCATGGACCATACTTTGAGAATCATTGATCTAATCTAGACCATCTCAAAGCATTCTGCCCAGAAGCAGAACATTAGAGATGCTGTCAAATGTTTAGTATACTTAGATTTCAACAATGTCTAGACTCAATGCAGGTAGTTTATTGTAACTAAATGAACAAAACACTATTCTATGGCTTACCCATGGGGATATGGACATAACTGTGTTGTAAGGAATAAAGTAAATTGGTTTCATGGGATAAACTCATTCAAATTGTAAAACTAGGGTCTAACACCTTTTTGGTGTTTCTCAGGCTAGAGCTTTCCCCAAGATTAGCATTAGTGTCCATCTCCCTGGATCTGTAGAGTACACAGTGCAATTAATATTCAGGTTAAAAAAATAAGAATTTCCAGAGTAGTTTACTTCATTAGCTTACAAAATACTTTCTTTGCAATAACTCCATGAGTTTGATAGTACAAGCTTTGTTATCTTTATTTTATGGTTACCTAAACTAAGGTTCTGAGAGGTTCTATCACTTGTCTAACAAGTACTATCATCTGCTTTATATAGATGAGACAAGCTCAAAGTTAAAGGAACCTGTCAAAGTTTATCCTGTTAATTACTAAGTGTCAGAATCAGGGTTCAGGCACAGGTTTACTGACTCCAAGTTCAGCTCTCTATTCACATTACACCAGGTCTTCTCTTAGTAGATGCCCAGGTAAATTATAATAGATTCATTGGGGGGGGGGGGAGAAGGCAAGGTAATTGGGGTTAAGTGACTTGCCCAAGGTCACACAGCTAGTAAAGTGTCAAGTGTCTGAGGCTGAATTTGAACTCAGGTCCTCCTGACTTTGGGGTCACTGCTACTGCGCCACCTAGCTGCCCCCAAGATTCATTTTGTAAAACAGAAAAATTTAAATGAAACTAAAAAAGGCATTCACATCAATTTTCAAGATTTAAAAGAAGGCAATATTTCAAAGTAAGGGACACAATCATTTATGGTATGTCCCTCAAACTCTTCCCCACAATAAATGAGCAAATGAGTGAATAACAAATGGATGAATAGATAGATAAAAAGAGAAATCAATAAAAGTAGAGTAATCAATAAAAGATTACCAAGAAGGCATCAACCATTACTGAGCAACATGCCTATTTTCTCAGATATATAAAGGTCTTTATGAGAATGGTATATGTATGTATATGTATACACTGAAGGTATTCTTGATGAGAAAAAGGAGGATACAGGCAGATTAGTCACTAAACATATTGAAAACAGTAAGGACCTGAAGTAGTCAGGCGAAAACATTGATCTCCTTGTTAAGCAAAGAGATTCATTTCTCTAATAGAGATTTAAGAGAATATGAATCTCTACTGACTCTTATTGGTTTTTTTTTAAGTACTTGAATGGGTAGAAGAAGAAAAGGTAGCCTTAGAGGTTCTCCTCAAACAAGGTATCTTTCACATATAAGTTAATATTATATAAAGTTCTAGATCAGATGTGTCTTCAGAGATAACTTTGCTCAATAACATATGTCAAACCAGGCATAAAACATACTATGAGCATGAAGCAAGACCTGTGTGGAGTCCAAATAGAAGGATTCCTTATCGTTTGTCAGATTCTCCAAATGTTTCTACTTACTGATGATGTTGTACTAATTTTATCAAGAACTATAAATAAAATCCACATTCATTTGAATAATTCTACATTCATTAAAAAATGTAGTGAATGAAAATTATATATTGTCCAGATTACATGAAATTGGATGAATAGTCCAATGAACAGGTCATCAATATAAACATCTTGGGTATGTGCTGCCTATGAACAATGAACTGGATCCAAAAGGAAGCAACCAAGTTGGCTACATCTAACTGCTCACTGCAGAAAAAAAAAAGCCTTCTTTTTTACATCAATAGTCTCCAAATGCTACCGTGTGCTAACTACTTTGTAAAGTCCAAAGCTCCCTAATAAACATCTTGTTATTACTCTCATGCTTTTGGGGGGTCCAGAACAGCATTTCATAGATTTAGGGAACTCCTACATTTCATTGGTTTAAGGAACCATATGCATATCCATACCGGCTTTGTCAACTATTATCTTTATCTCTTAGTTTACTCTAGGCTCCGAGGGTGTGAGTGACTTGTCAAGGATTGTACAACCATGTATATGTCAAAGGTGATACTTGAACCCATTTCACTGACTCTGAGATTTGCTCTCTCTTACCTACACTACTACATTACCTCTCCAGGTGTGCATATAATAACATCTATTAATACTAAAGACCCACACTGATCCTCACTATATTTGAAAATGACTTTGACTATCACATAATTCAAGAGATCAGTCACTGCACAAACATTCCTTCTTTCAACTAGGGGGAAATTACTAGGAATATTTATTTCCTTCATGCAACCTTTCACTTGTAGAGAATTAGGGAATGGACACGGCCATATATGATGAATCTCTTAGTCACAATTTAACCCTCACCAACCACTCAAACTGCCAGACCTCAAATTTGGAGGGTGATAATGATGAAACATGTAATCTCTGGATTGTGATTAGATCATATTATGAAACAACACTTTTGATCTCTAAGTAGGGAGCCACAAAAGAGGGGGATAACTTCCCCCAAATAGCGAACTATTAAAAATGCATTTCATCTCCCATATGGGTGTCAAAATCATATGAGATTCCCTAAAAGATGAAACAGCCGGGGTAACTTTGTTCCACCACCCCCTGATTATTGGTATCCACCATATGTTTTCCAGAAGTATTCACTGCTGTCATAGACAATGTCCAACAAGGTCAAAATTCCTCTTATAGACAGTGAAATTCTTCAGAGGCTCCTTTGCTGATGGCAGCAAGACCCAAGACTCAGGACACTTAAGCAAGATACAATACACTGACAAAATAAATGCTGCATTGATTGAGGGAGTTTCCTAGCTAGGATTTCCCTACATAGTTAAAAATGTAGGTCTAGCAGTGGCCAGGTGGCTCAGCGAGTAAGAGCACTGGCTCCAGTGTCGGGATGAGCTGGGGTTCAAATCCGGGCTCAGATACTTAGCACCACACCCAGAAATAACTGGCCGTGTAACCTTGAGCAAGTTACTTAACCCTGATTGGTTAAAAAAAAAATGTAGGTCTAGATAAGAATAAATAAAGCTACTCAAAAGAATTCACTAGATCCAATTAGTCAATCAAAAAGCAATTATTAAGGGCTACTCTGTGAGGCATTATGCCTCTGAGAAAGCAAAGACAAAAAAGAAGGAATTTCCATTCTGTCAGAATAGACAATGGAAATACAAGTGAAATACAGAAAATAGATACAAAATAAGTACAAGATAAATTTGGGTAAGGAGAGGATGTTAGCAACCTGGGGTGGAAGTTGCAGAAACCAAGAAAGGCTTCACAAAAGTAGAATGTGTGCAGAATCTCAGAGGAAACAAGGGATTCTAGAAGATTTTCCATGCAGGAGAAGACAAGTAAATGAATATTTTTTATCCAAACTATGATAACCAGTTGGATATACAGTCTACAGAGCTAGTCCATTGGTACATATAATTTGGACAAACATTACAGATGGACAATGATCCAGGCCAGGAAATGAAGAAGAGGAAGGAGAGTGGACTGGACTGACTTTGGGAAATTGCAGGGTGCTTTTTAATGACCCACTGCCTCTCTTGGAAGTAGACGCCCATCTATTTCCCATTCATATTCTTCCAGTGATGCCTCAGGACTATGATTCATGAAATACCACAGACTCTAAACAACTCAAGTTGTGGGTGACCCAAAGGGCATTGGAGAGGTAAATGGCAGGAGACCGCAGACTGCAACAATGAAGAATTGCTAAAGGAAAACAGCATCAGAGGGTGTTGAATAGGAAAAGGAGATAGGTCAATCATGGAGGGAGAGCAAAGGATAACCCATGGACAACACATGTGCTCAACACATGAAATCACACGATGCCACGAGATCGAGAGGAATCTTCCCAATTCGTTGGGTGGACTCTCTAGGCTGGATTTATGTAGGATGTGGATAAGGATCAGAAGGCATGGAAAGAGAACAATCTGTACTATTGGAGGGATGAGAGCTGAGTAACTAGCTTGATAACAGGAAATCTCAATACATTTACTTTCTCAGGTACTAACAAATTTCAGTGGAACATTTTGTAGTGCTGAATCTATTCAAACAATCCAATTCCTCTACCAAAATAAGGAATGGTATAACATAATTATGTCAAACCAAAATGGAAATTGGAGCTACTTAACTGTAAATGAGGATCCATGAGGGCTGCACATTGACTTAGGAAACACATGTTTATATAATCTATGTCCTATTACATTTTTATTTATTTTGTAAACTGGCCATACGCAGGAGAGTCTGGACAGCTGGTGTGCTGGGCCTGGAATCAGGAAGACTCATCTTCCTGAGTTCAAATCCAGCCTCCGATACTATCTATGTGACCTTGGCCAAGTTATTTAATCATGTTTGCCTCAGTTTCCTCATCTATAAAATGAACTGCAGAAGGAAATGGCAAACTATTCTAATATCTTTGTCAAGAAAACCCCAAGTGGGGTCTCAAGAGTGAGAATGAAATTATTGTAAATATCAAAGCCCTATACAAATGTTAGCTGTTGTTATTTTTAAGGTCCTAGACACCTCAGTTTGAGTACTGCCACTTCCGAACAGAGAGAAATCACATGTCATCTCTCCTATGACCCCTTGAAAACAATCCCATTCCCTACTGGTTTCTTTTATGATGAGAGAACCAGGGATCAAGTATCTGACACCGGCTGCAGACTCCCCACCTCCTGGTATCTATAAAAGTGGATGGGCAGGCAGCTAAGAGAAGCAGACTTTAACTCAATGACACATAATCACTTGAACAGTTTAAATAGTTCATGCTCTGGGCTGGCTCTTCATCCTCTGCCAATTTCAGACAGCCTACATCTATTTCCACAACACAAGCATCTCACATTTATTGGAAGCTTTCCCAAAGGGTGAAAGCAGAGAACCATGTGCAGAGTTAAGGATTACTGCCTGGTGTAACAGGTCCTATATTTCTGTGACTGGTCAGGATTTCACACTCAGCCTTCTGCCACCAAGCCACCACAGGAAGGACTATGACAAGGGAGACTGGGCCCAAGCAGAAGAACCAATAAGCCAGAGGCTAAAATTGTGTTTTTAATGAGACATAGTAATGAAAAGAACTCTTTTATTTAACTTATACTTCAAAGCTGTTTCCTGCAAGAGGCAGTGATGCAGTAGAGGGCATAGGGAAATTTTTGCTGAATTTAGGATAATGGTTTTGACTAAAAATATCAGTTCTGCTACTTATTGTGAGACCTTGGGCAAGTCACAACCTCTCTGGGATTCGGTTTCCTCATCTATGAAATGAAAGGGTTAGACTAGAGGATTCTAAGGTCCCTCCCAGGCTTAGATCTATGTTCCTATGATCTCACCTAAAATTTTTAACTGGGTCCACAGAAAGATGGCGTCAGGAAGAACAATAGAGTTAAGTTTAGGAAAATCTAAGCCATCATTCACTTCATTTTCCCCACCCCAACATTACTCAACTGAGGCACTGCCAATCATGACGTAACCATAACCAAAGGTAATAGCATCCTTGGGACATCTTCTAAACCCTCAAATCCTTTCCAGCAGTGGAAAAATCAGACTGAGGAGGGATTATGGCATGGGCAGGAAGAGAACTGAGGTCCACAGAGGATCTCTCTCCATTTCCAGTCATTGCTCCTCAGAAAAAACTGGGAGATCTTCACCTAGGCTCAGAATAACTCACCGCTTCATGCATCATGGGAAGATGGAACTCAGCCATTGTTAATCAAATCAGCAGTCAGGGTCTTGAGAGCCAGGTCACATATTTCCTTCATATTTTTTCTTCCACATCTTCACTGAAGGTGAAAGAGTCCTGCTGCCTCATTCATCACCATCCAATCCCACTGCCCACCCCCAGGCTTTGCAAGTACAACCCAAGAAAAGTAGGTTACTGGAGTGGTTAGGTGGCGCAGTGAGTAAAGCGCCGGCCCCAGAGTCAGGAGGACCCAAGTTCGGTTCCGGCCTCAGACACAACACCCACACACAAAAAAAATAGCTGTGTAACCTTGGGCAAGTTACTTAACCCCAATTGCCCTCCAAAAGGCAAAAAAGAAAAAGAAAAGAAAAGTTGGTTACTTACCCAATGCATGGATTGGTCTGGTATCTTGGTGCAGTGTAGGAAAAGGGGGAGATGTTTTTGTCAACAAAGGATCCAAACCCCAAACGGAAATTGCTGGTGAGTTTTCTCATCTCCTCAGCCAGCTTGGTGCCCAGATTTCGGATCGTGTCCAAGTCATCCTTCATGGACAGGGAGAGATCCATCAAATAGTATAGGTCCACAGGGTAATCTTCTACCTGTCGCACCTGGACTCGGAAGGGTGTCTTGACACCTGTGCCAAAAGAAAAATGTAGAAACTCAAAGGGAGAAGATAACAAGGAGGAAAAAAATAAAGAGTTTCCATCAAACTTGATTTGCCCCAGATTCTCCTCAGTGAGTATATGTGCCAAATGAAAGTATTTTTTATCAATTAATTTTTTGCTTTTCAACATTCACTTCCATAAGCTTTTGTGTTTTAAATTTTTCACCCCTCCTTCTCCTCCCTCCTCCCCAAGAGGGCATTCAATCTGATATAGGTTCTACATACACGTTCATATTAAACCTATTTTCACATTAGTCATGCTATAAACAAGAATGAGGACAAATGGGAGGAACCATGAGAAAGAACAAAACAACAACTACAAAAACAGAGAGAGTAAATAGTGTGCTCCAATCTGCATTCAGACTTCAGAGCTCTTTTTCTGGGTGTGGACAGCATTTTCCACCATGAGTCTTTTGGAGTTGTCTTATATCCCAGCATTGCTAAGAAGAGATCAATCTATCACAGTTAGTCATCGTACAATGTGGTTGGAACTGTGTACAAAGTTCTCCTGCTTCTGCCCCCCTCGCTCACCATCAGTTCATAGAAGTCTTTTCAGGTTTTTTCTGAAGTCTGCTTGCTCATCATTTTGAATAGCACAATAGTGTTCCGTTACATTCATATACCATGTCTTGCTCACCCATTGCCCAGTTGATGGGCATCCCCTCAATTTCCAGTTCTTGACTATCACAAAAAGAGCTGCTATAAATATTTTTGTACACGTGGGTCCTTTTCCCATCTGTATGAAGTCTTTAAGATACAGACCTAAAAGTGCTATTGCTGGGTAAGTCGAAATATTTGTGAAAAAGGCCACTAGAAGGCAGGGAATAGAAGGTTTTAAGAAAGCAGTATGAATTACTTCTGGACAGAGGAGTTAGAGAGCCAAAAGTTCCAGAAGACATGAATTCTAGTCTGGTGTCTGGTGGTGGCTGCTGTTCAGTCATACCTGACTCTTCATGACACCATGTGCAGAGGTTTTCTTAGCAAAGACCCTGGGTGGTTTGCCATTTCCTTCTCCAGCTTATTTTACACATGAGGAAACTGAGGCAGATAGGATTAAGCAATTTGCCCAGGGTCGCACAGTTACTAAGTCTCTGAGACCAGATTTGAACTCATGAAGATGAGTCTTCCTGACTCCAGGCCCTGCACTCTATCCACTGTGCCTTCTTGCTGTAGGATCTAAAATAACTACTTAATGTGACCTCTAGACCTCAACTTTCCCATCTGTAAAATTAGGGGGTTGGACTTGATAATTTCTGGGGTTCCTTCAAGCTCTACCCATCTATAACTTCCTTCTAACATCCAGTCAAGTAATCAATGTTAGTTGATTAATTCTGACCCAGCATCACATTGGTCCTTAGACTTCAAGCCCCTACAGAGCTCCATGTTTTTTCCATAGCCTGGGGGTAACAGGGTAATCAACATAGAATGGAGTATAGACATTACAGGAATAGCCAGGAAGGGGATATAGGATAATCCCAATCTCCCAGTTCACAAATTATTTCCAAACAAATGCTTTTCCATTCCATATCCGTAGAGTACAATTGCAGGTGAGACTGGATGATCAGAACAAATGAGGTCCATTTAATTTGATTAATAGTCAGTAAACACCTAAGAGCTCCTAGGCACTTCTCTAGGAACCTGGTACACAAGGATAAAAAACAGCAGCTTTCATTCCAAAGAAACTTACAAATCAGAAGCCAACACATGACTTTAAACCTTCCAACAAGTCTATTGGATAACCCCGAATCCAAGACTGGCCTTTGGACTCCAAAAGGGAAAACATAGCTGGCTTTAGTACCTGCTGGCCAAAGGCCAAATGGAAAGGAAATTAGCCAAAGAGAAAAAAACAAAAGAGAGAAACTGGCTGCCTTTCCTTTTATGACCTTTGCCTCAGAGTTTCAAATCAGGACAACCTATGGCCTGGAAAATTAACACACAACCTTTTTATGGTTCTAGAAAGCAATCATTTGGGATTGAGAACTATGCCATTTTCTATTCATCCTGATAGCCTTTTCCACCCAGATTTTAAATGAGAAGGTTTTCCTTAAGTGTCCAGGGACAAAATAACCTAGCAGGCTCGACACTGCCTATACATCGTAGTTCCTTTCATCTCTAGTGGGCAACCATGGCTTTCCTCCCTTTCCTTCCAGAACAGACAAGGAGTTCCTTACTCTCTGTGGCTACAGAGTAGCTCCCCGTGCTTCATGGAGAAGTACTATTTTTGTTCTTTTGGTAGGATATAATGTGGTAATTCTAAGAAAATTCATGCACAGCTGCCTTCATGTGTATTTAATAATAACAGCATCTGGTTTAGCATCAGAAAGTACCTTACAGATCATTTAGTCCAATCATTTCATTTTACAGACCAGAAAACTGAGTCCTCAGAGAGGGGGCAAGGTCTAAGTTCAACAGTGCCTACTTCAGTCACCTGCATGGCTACTGGAATGAACTGTCTTCATTTGCCCACTCTGCCAGAAGAGGTCTTCATTCTCTTGGCACAGACACCGCCCTAGCTCATCAATGGGTCTGAGGCCTGTCAGTTACCCTCAACCTGGTTTAGCCCATCTGCCAATACTGTTTACACTACAGGGTGTGGCTTCATTACACACTACAGCTTCTTGGAGTCACAGGTGAGAATCGGGTGAAAGGTGGACACCAAAGGTGAATGAGCTGCCCAGAAAAGGGCCAAGCAGCCCTCAGACCAGAGGTACTATGCCTCAAGAGAGGGGAAATGATCTATCCAAGGTCACACAAGTTGTAATTAGCAGAACTGAATTCAAACTCAGGTCCTCTGACTCTAAATAATAAAAGCTAACACATATATCTTGTCCCACTTGAGATCTATACTGAAGCACTAGACTAAGTGGGTTCCAATTCTGCCCCAGTCATTAAGTCAGTCAAGAAATATTTATTGACTGCCTGTGTGACTCTAGGCAAGTGACTTACCCTCCGTGAGCCTTGGTTTCCTCATCTGTAAAATGGGGATAATAAAAGTACCCACCTCCCAGGGTTGTTAGATAACACATATGAAACACTTTGTAAACCCTAAAGTGCAACTTATGTGCTAACTATGATTATTGCCTTTTTACAAATGAGAAAATTAAGGCTTAAAGATTATATGATTTGCCTATGGTCATACCCAGCTATTGTATCCCAAGGGTAGTATTTTAATGTAGTTCTTCCTGCCTCTAAAACCTACATTTTATCTCTTTCTAATCTACCATGTTTTTACTCAATACACTCAAAGCTATTTTTTTTAAAGCATTGAGATTCTGACTCAAATAGAAGAATGTCAGTGTTTTTATTGCTTGATAAGATCATGAGTCTTAAAGTCTACACATGACTCCCCACAGGAAGTCATAGTACGATTCCCAGCCTATATATAGTGCAACATCTCATCTGGGAAGAGGCATTTTCTTCCATTTCCACCTAGACAATGACCCTTGCCAAGAAGAGTCTGAAAGACCAAAGCTACTTATTAGCTAAAGGAACCGAGCAAGTCACTAAATTTCTCTTACCCTCAATTTCCTCATGTGTAAAATGGGTAAAAACCCGGTTGCAGGGTTATTGTGAGAATAAAATGTGAAAATATTTATATAAAGTGCTTTATAAATATTATAGCACTCTATAAATGTTAATAGCTATTCATATTATTATAAATAGGACAGTTAGGTGGTACCGTTGACAGGCACCAGCCATGGAGTCCAAAAGGACCTAAATTCAAATCCAGCCTCAGACTCTTACTAGCTATGTGACCCTGAGTGAGTTACTTCACCCTGTTTGCCTCAGTTTCCTCATCTGTAAAATGAGCTGAGAAACAAAAGGCAAACCACTCCATTATCTTTGACAAGAAAACCTGAAATGAGGTCACAAAGTCAGACATGACTGAAACAATTTAACAACAACATTATTATTAATACTTGCCCCTGAATTTCCTTCTCCACCCAACAGACTTGGTCAAAAATACGGCCAACCAGGGCAAGACTGCTAAATTAACTTATATTGGTTCCCAGGCTAAGGTCAGGAAGCTTGAGAAGAGCGATTTAACCATTCATTTCTTAATCTCAGTTCTAATCGGAGGGAGTAGAAATACCAATTCATTTCCTCAAGACAGACACCAGAGATTCTTGTTCTAAACATGACACTGAAGTTAGATGCAGAATGCTGCCAGCCTTGCCTCTTGAAGCTCTCCCTTAAAAATAAGATGCTTTCCCAGAAAAGCAAGAAGATTTCATAATACAGACGTCCCACCCCCAAATGGCATTTCTTGGATCAGAAGAAAAGTAGTGAATTGCTTGCCTCTTAAATAATGCTGAAAATGTTGGATTTTAGGAGTGTTATAATTTTTTTTAATAATTAGTTCTAGAGAATTTTTAACTAAAGCAGTTGGCACAAAAAGCAGTTTGTAAAAGTTATCCATTGTTAGGGGCAACCAAAGTCCTGACCAACACTCAGCACCTACAGAGAAGGGCCACTGTACTAGAATTTCAGTTTACATCTATGCCAGAATCCATCTAACTTTAGACGTATGTCAGATTAGGAAATTTTTTTTTTTAAATAATAGGAAATTGCTTCATGCAGCTTGGGGAGAGGGAATGGAAATAATCTTTTAATTCTCCTGATTTTGACATAAAGACATAATTATGTGAATATAATTTCTTCCTGCCTCCACTGGGTAGAGAGAAAAAACATGTGGTGTCATCAAATAGAAATAAATAGCAGAGAAAGAGACCAGAAGAATAAACTCTAGCTGGTCCTTTAATTAGGGGCAGCAACACAGCACAGTGGATAGAACATTGGGCTTGGAATCAGGAAAGCTCAACTTCATGAGTTCAAATACTACCTCAGACACTTACTAGCTGTGTGACCCTGGGCAAGTCACTTTAACCCTGTTTGCCTCAATTTCCTCATCTGTAAAATGAAGTGGAGAAGGAAATGGCAAAACACTTTGATATCTTTGCCAAGAAAACTCCAAATGGGATCATGACTGAAAAATGACTGAACAGCCATAGTCTCAGAAGATGAACAATTTATCCAAAAGTAAGGCAGTGAAAGCAATCAGCAGGTGTAATAAGATGAGAAGACTTTTGTACCACGTTGATCTAAAGTTCAAGAGGTATAGGATAGCCCTGAAGAAATCTGACTCTAGGGAGCGGCTAGGTGGCACAGAGAATAGAGCACCAGCCCTGGAGTCAGGAGGACCTGGGTTCAAGTCCAGCCTCAGACACAACACACACACACACACACACACACACACACACACACACAAACTAGCTGTGTGACCTTGGGCAAGTCGATTAACCCCAAATGCCCTCCGAAATAAAAAAAAATCTGACTCTAAGACAAGGACCAGCATTATTTAGAAGGAAACTTGCTAGCTAGGCTTGGAGATAATACCAGGATTAGTTCAACTATGGGTTTGAAAACAACTAAGCAATATTGAAAAGGATAGCGAATTATATCTTAAATTTTGTTTCTCTAAAAGCTTACTCTTTAAATATACTCTATAAATCTAATTTGAGAATTTTTTTAAATTTCATCTATTTTTAGAAAAATTTGTCCTTTTGGTTAAAAAGTAGAATAAGCGGGAAAGCACAACCGAGTTTCTCCATTATTCACTAATGCCTATAGATCAGATGACATGATCACAATAACTATGTTGTCACAAAGTGTCAGCATATCTTCACTGGAAAGCCACATTTTGATGGGTGGGTTAACCATACTCATGACATCTTAATAAACAAACCTAAAAATACAAAACATCAACATGACCATCCCATACCATAATCTAAGAAATGACACACAATGATTGGAAAGGTCCTTCTATGTTTCTTCTGTAAAGAAATTGCTGTGTAAGAAAAGAATATGCCTAGGATATATTCTGTTCTTCAGAGTTTAGAAAATAATTTAGGGGTAGTAAGGAAAGTGTTTTGAGCTCTCCCAGCTTCCTCACTATGCAAATCACTTAGTAACTAATCCCTTACATAAGAACTAACTTTCCAACACTGCTTCTAGATTCATCAAAAGATTTTATTTTCTATCAAGATTCCACTTCAGTCTTAGTCTTTGTCACAAGTTCTTCTGACCCAAAAACAGAAAACTAGATTTGGATTCTGGAAGCACAGCTTCCAATTTCAATCCAGTTCACAAAGAGTAAAATTTCCCTAATCTTCAGTTTCTGTGAAAGTAAGATGGATATATAAAACAACTTACCACATATATCCATATGCTATCACATGGCTAGCCCATAAGGTGACCTCAAATTTCTGAGACATACAGAATTACTGGAAGAAACCTTTCTAATTCTTTTATTTTTTCCCACATGGAAACTGAGGCCAAGGGGTTAAGGAACATTGGAAAATCAATCAGGAAGTCTACTGTGTGCCAAGCATAGCGTTAGGTGCTAAAGATATAAAGACAAAATTGAAACAACCCCTGCCTCAAGGAGTTTACATTCTAACATGGGAGATAAGTATACCTACCTACGCACAGTATATCCAACAAAGATAAAGAAGGCAGGTAGAAGACAGAAGCAGCAGACAGGAGCAGTCAGACAGGCAGAAGAACCAAGATCTTGTAGGTGCCTTACAGATTCCTATATGTGTACGGTTTTGTTTTGTTTTGTTTTTTTTGCTTTTTGGAGGAGGGAAGGCTGGGCAATCGGGGTTAAGTGACTTGCCCAAGGTCACACAGCTAGTAAGGGTGTCAAGTGTCTGAGGCTGGATTTGAACACAGGTCCTCCTGACTCCAGGGCTAGTGCTCTATTCACTGCTCCACCTAGCCACCCCAAGATGCCTATATACGTACATTTTGCCTCCACAGAATATAAACTCCTTGAGGACTGAGACTGGTTCCCCTTTGTATCCCCCAACCCCCTCAGCGTAGTGCCATACTATGTACTTAGTAAATCCTTACTAAAGGCTTGGTTGATTGACCGGAATTCAGTAGACTTGAGTTCTAGGCCTGGCTCTCCCACTCACTTGCTTGGTAAATCATTTCTGAACCTCAGATTTTGGTTCTGTGAATTGAAAAGGTTGGACCTGATGATCTCTAAGATCCTGTAGCACCAATGCAATATTTACAGCGCCCTCGATCATGATAAAGACCGTGACTATAAGTATCACATGATGTTCAATTGCATAATATACCAAACTCTCCAGGTAGAGGACAGAGGAAGCATTTATTTAGACACCAGAAAACCAAATCCCAAAACCAGTAAGCCAATTCCATCATAGTACCAAAGATATTCAGAAGCCATAATAACACTGAGAGCCACAGTACCCTTCAGCTTTCCCACAAACCAATACAAGATCAATATTTACTCACAAACCTCTCTATCTCCTTGCCTCAACCTCCTCTCTCTTCCACCATATCACTAGCTCTGATCAGCTTCCTGTGGTCTCTGCTTCCCTTCAGCGAACTCCTCCCATCATAGGCTCCATGTGATTATATGCAGCCTACTAGGGGGCAGAGTTTACTTTCAAAGTGGGGGAGGTCTTCAAACTCCCCTAGGTCTGCTAAGGGGCAGGGAAGATCTTCAGATTCCCATTCCTATTACAACTCCCTCCCACTAAAGATTTCTGTGAATCTGACTTTAGAATTCATAGGATGCATGGCTAGATGGCGTTTGGAAGATCTTGCCCTCAAACTTCATTTTATAGGTGAGGAAGCTGGGGATTAGGGAATTGAAGTGATTTATCCAAGTTTAAAAGCTGTTAAACAGCAGAGCTGGAATCTAACTTAGGACCTTGGAGTCCAGATTCAATCAATCCCTGTACCACTGTACCCCCGACCAGGTTAACTAGGGCCCAATGGTGGGTTCTTCTAAAGGTTTTATTGATATCTTCTGTTTCTTACTTTATCATAGAAATCCAGCATCTCTTCACTTTCTACCCCACGTCCCCAGAGAAGCATCTCATTTAATAGTACTTTCTTTTCTCTTTTTTTTTGGGGGGGAGGCAAGTTAAGTGACTTACCTAGGGTCACATAGCTGATTTGTTGAGGCCTGATGCAAACTCAGGTCCTCCTAACTCCAGGGCCAGTGTTCTATCCACTATACCATGCAGCCCCTTAATAGTAGTTTTTAAGATGAAAAAGAGAGGAAAAAATCAGTACAACCAATCAATACCCTGAAAAAAATCCAAAAACATGAAATGTGCAACATTGATGATTTTCTTAAGGATCCCATTGATAATCAGAAATCCTGTTTAATCTTTCTGCCTCAGTTTCCTCAACTGTAAAAAGGGAATAGTAATAGCATCCACTTCCCAAGGTTGTTGGGATGAGAAAAATGTGATAATATTTGTAAAGCTCTTCACGTAGTGCATGACACCTACACATGGTGTGGGCACTTAGTAAATGTTTGTTTCACCCTTACCTCCCATATAGCCACAGTTCTATTGTAATTAGAAGTAACCACATCTCCCCACTGATATTTCTCATGTCTGATCCCAGAAAATTAAGTCTAGGGGTAAAAATTTGAATTTATCTATAGATGAAAAGTCTTTCTTTGTGATCCTTTGGGAAAAGCTACCCTTCCTCAGTACCAAGAGTTCTCCAAACAAAGAATCTCTAATCGTAGGATTGTATTTGTTTTTATTTGATAGCTATCAATAGTTTTCCTCTTTAATTTTAAAATTGTTTCATTGATATCTGGTTTTTTATCACTTTCATTTCCCAATATATCTCTCTCCACTCCTGCCACCCAGAGAACCACAAACCACAAAGAACAAAAAAGAAAAAAAAGTAGTTCAGTAAAATTAACCAGCTCCTGTCCAACAAGTACAGCAATGGCTAGCCTTCATATATGGTGGCTACTTTGTGCCAGAAACTGTGCTAAGTGCTTTACAATTATTATCTCATTTGATCCTTACAACAACCCTGAGAAGTAAGTGCTGTTATTATCCCCATTTTACAGTTCAGAAAACTGTGGCAGGCAGAGGTTAAGTAACTTGTCTAAGATCACACAGGAAGTTTCTAAGAGGGGATTTGAACTCACTAAGCTCTATCCATTATGCTACCTGACTGCCTATTTGCTCCCTATCTCTGTAGAGGGAGGTAAATGTTTAACAACTAACCCTCTGAATAGAATACCTTTTTTTTTCTTTTTGGAGGGGGGAAAGTAGGACAATTGGGGGGTAAGTGACTTGCCCAAGGTCACACGGCTACTAAGTGTTAAGTATCTGAGGTCAAATTTGAACTCAGGTCCTCCTGACTCCAGGGCTTGGAGCTCTATTCACTGCACCACCTACCTGTCCCAACAGAATACTTTTTAAAGTTTAATTTGCATTATTAACATTTTCTGTACCACCTCCTGACGTTTACACAATCAGCAAAATAATAAATCAAGCCCTGATTTGTATTTTGAGATATCCCAGATGTAAATGTTCTCATTGAAAAATAACGATCAGCCCTTGGTATGAGCTGGCTCTAGCACACCCCCAGAGCAAGGTACATTCTCATACTTCTTCTTCAGGGCTGATCTTGGTCATTATAATTTCACAGCATCAGGGGCGGCGACTAAGTGCTGCAGTGAGTAAGAGCGCCGCCCCGGAGTCGGGAGGACCTGGGATCGGTTCCGGCCTCAGATACTCAACACCCACACAAAATAACTGGCCATGTAACCTTGGGCAAGTTACTTAGCCCCAACTGTAATTTCACAGCATTTGGTTTTAATGTTTTTGTGTTTTCCATTTACATTGTTATAGTTCCTTTCTGTGTATTATTTTCTTGTCTCTACCTACTTCGCTTCGCATCTGCTTATAAGTTTTTCTATGCATCCCTTGTATCTCCACTACATAGTAGGCACTTAATTCATACTTGTCAATTGATTAGCTGACTCTGTATTCTTCATATTTGTTGTTTCTTATGGGACATTAATATTTCGTTATTCACGTATCACGATTTGTTTAGCCACTCTCCTGTCAATGGGATATCTACATTGTTTCCAATTCTTTGTTATTTAAAAAAAAGTATAGTTATAAATATTTCAGTGTGTGTTTTCCTCTTTAATTAAGGGGAGATCCAGGGGAAAAAGGGGACTTTGAGAAATATACTTCTTAAAACAATATTGCTGTTACTGCATACAATGTTCTCTTGGCTCTGTTCATTTCACTCTTCACCATTTTGTGCACGTCTTTCCATGTTTTCTAAGATCACTGAACTCATCGTTTCTTATAGCACAGGAGTATTCCATCACAACCATACAGGACAACTTGTTCAAGCCATTCCTCACTTGATGGGCATCCCTGCAGTTTCCAGTGCTTTGCCACCACAAAGAGAGCTGCTATAAACATCCCATTCACATTCAAAGTTACAATGACTATTTGTGAATTTCCCTTCATCTTATTTTTACTTTTTTTTCTCCACTGTTCATTTTACTATATTCCTGTTACCTTATCTTCTCACACTCTCCCATTCCCCATCCCACCCACCCCTCCAAGAGTCCCCTCCACTCAATACATACAGATTTGGTTTTGATAGGAAAGTATACCATTTTAGACTTGTAGTGGTAAGAATTCTGTGCAGAAGTCCAGATGTTGGGGGTTTTGAAATGGGGAAAACCTGAAAGTGCTCCCAAAGCCAGAAGGCTACAAGAAGGCTATAATCTTCACAGGTGCAGCTGCTAAGTGAGCTCCCTTCATCTTGGTTTTCTGATCTGCTCCTGAGGCTGGGATTACCTTAAAAGGATACAGGGGAGGGGTGCAGGCTGAGCATTGGTAGCAAACTGCCCAAAGGCTGTAGCGACACAGGAGCTGAGAAGGTAGGAGGAAAGATGAGGACAAGTCTGGACAAAATGTGAGGTGAGCAAATGAAGAAACAAGAAGAGAGAGGTAGGTCATAGAACCCACCCTGAAAACGAAGACGGGGGAGCACTCGCTCTCAACAAATACCTGCGGATGGATTGAATATATTAAGTTATTGTAAGGGGGCTGACTTGCTGAGACAAGAAGGCCCTAATGAGGATGATTCTTAGCAAGGAGTACAAAGATATATATGTCATAGGAGCTTGACTTTTTGGACCACTGGTGAGTGGCGTTTACATAAAACAAAGAGCGTTATCTTGGGAACCTCCCTGGTAGAAATAACTTCAGGGTGGTTGGTTTAAAATTTTTTAAAAATCTGTTAAGGTTGCTTCTGAATTCAAGGTTTATTAATAGCAAATCCCACACTTCCATGGTTCTCTGAAGTGTGGGGCTTCTTCTTCAAGGCAGTGATCATACTGTCTTCTAGACAGCTGGGACTAACCACAGCAGAGCACTGGACTTTGGACATTCTAGCTCTGCTATTTTCAGAGCTCCTCATAATTGTTCTCTTTTCTCCCTTTATCTTCTGTTTCCCCTCCCAACTCTGCTGACTCCTTCCTTGCTGCCTTGCTAACATACTTTGATCACTCTCATTTTTTACTAGACCTTACCATCCCCTCAAGCTATTGTCCCCTAATTCAGCCAGAGTCCTAGAAAATGAGGGGCTTATACTAGATTTTTGAGGCATCTAGGTGGCATTGTGGATATAATGCTGGGTCTGGAGTCAGGAAGACCCTGGGCAAGTCACTTAACTTTGTTTACCTCAGTTTCCTCATCTGTAAAATGAGTTGGAGGACATGGCAAACCACTTCACTATCTCTGCCAAGAAATGGGGTCACGAAGAGTTGCACACAACTGAAAACAACTGAACAACAACTGGATTTCCTACAATGTCTACCAGGGGTGGGGAACCTGCAGCCTCAAGGCCACATGTGACACTCTAGATCCTCAGGTTCAGCCATTTGACTGAATCTGAAGTTCACAGAACAAATCCCCTTAATAAAAGCATTTGTATGTATGTGTATACACATACATATTACATGTGCACATGTATGTACATACATGTCTATATATGTGTGTATATAGTAAACTCTGTGCCTTCACTTTCTTTTCTCTCCTCTCCTTTCACTTTCCTCAGCCTTTTGCAACTTGGCTTTCAACCTCATCATTCAATCAAAACTGTTCTCTCCATAGTTACCATTGATGTCTGTTGATCTTTTCCTATCTTCAACCTTCTGGACCTCTCTAAAGTATTTAACTTTAAATAAAGTGGACCACCTTTACCTCTGGGTTTTTATGATACTTTACTCTTTTTTACAGGTAACCTTGGATGGAAAACCACTAGCAGCTGAGGAGGGTGGGAGAGGAGAGAAGAAAGGGGAGAACAAGGAACTGCCCCATGCAAAAGGTGAATCTTGGGCTGGGTCTTGCAGAAAGGAAACTGGAAATTCTAAGACTGGCTATGTTCCCAACTCAACCGAGTTTAGATGCCAGTCTAGTGGAATCTAGTGTGTCCCACTGTAAAGAAAGCTGATGACACTGAGGATTTTAATACTGACAGACAACAAAGAAATTGCTGGACTGGGTCCAGTAAGTGGTCCATTCAGAATTCTGTTCCTAATGAATGAACAAACTGTGGTATGTGGATATGGTACAGGAAATATTACAGCACTCTAAGAAATGATGAAAGAATCTTGGGTAGTATGAACTAACACTAAATAAAGTAAGAAGAATCAAGGGAATAATCTGCATAAGAGGATGGCGACATTGCAAAGAAAAACAACTTTGAAAGAATGAAGAAATCTGATGAATGTAATGACCAACCAGTCCTCCTTTACACTTGAGCATTTCTTCTCAAGAAAAAAATGTTACCTACCTCCTTACAGAGTGGGGAGGATGATGTTGCAAACATACATTTTTTGACATAACTACTATTTGATTAGTTTTGCTTGCTTATGCTTATTTATTACAAAGGTTTTTCTTTTCCCTTTCTTTCAGTATTTAATGGAGGGAGTCTGTAGAAGGGAGAGCCAGCAACCATAAAAAAGAAGGCCATTAGAACACTGACCCTACAGTCAGAAGGTCTTGAGTTCAAATCCTATGTGATCGCACTAACTATGTGATCCTGGGCAAATCACTTAACTCTGATCGCCTCAAAAGAAAAAAAGGGGGGGGGGGCAGGCCATTGAAAGGTTTTTTTTTTCTTTAATGAACAGAAGAAAAAGAAAGATGTTCAGAAGGAAGCACAGACAAGCAGGACACTTTTGAAAGCAATATGTAGAATTTATTATATATATTTTTAAGCAAGTGGTATGAAGTAGAGATTCATAGAGAATTCTTTTTTACACGTTTTGTTGTGTGCATGGAATGCAAGTTTTAGGGGTATTGTAAGTTCATAATTTTTTAAAAAAATAATTTTCTCAGAGGCAGATTATGGGAAGTCATGGTTTTTCTCTGACTCAGACAATATATGCCTAAAAATGGTCATGGATATACATTCCTATTTTCCCTTACTAATAACAACTCACTTTTCCATAGAACTTTATGATTTACAAAATGCTTCCTTCACAACAACTTGTAGGTGGACACAAGACACTTCATCTCTAAAACCCTCCTAGTGGGTGTGCCCTGGCCCACTATCCCCGAGTAAGGGGTCTGCTCCTTAGGGGGCGAGGGGTATTCTGAGGAGTCTGGGAAAGTTGTTTGTCTTCCCTAATGTCACTGGCTAAAGCTCCCACCAACCTGTGTTCCCCAAACGTTAGCCACCAGCTCCAATTAATCACTTAACATAAATTACTTTTTACAAAGGGCCATTTACTTTGAAGGCATAACGAGAAAAAAATGTACAAATATTTCTCACTCACTGTTACTGGCACACTCTCCCCTATTCCACCTTAGTCTCTAGGGACTGAGTGGGCTCCAACTTATTAACTCAGGTCCTAGAGAGCACTGGTCCCATCAACAATCCATTCAGAATACTCCCTTCTTAAACAGCCCTAATCACTGAATGGGGTGTTGTCTTAATCAAAGTGGGAACTCAGAAAGACCTTAGCTTAAAAAGGCCAAGGTCTCCTACTGCATCCTGGGTCATCTCTCGTCATCCTGATCCTATATCTTGCCATTGGACCCAAATGAGTCGAGAGGAAAGAATTAGACTGCTGATTTTGCACAGCCCTCCCTTTCTTAAATTCAATTCACTTGCAAGTCACGGCATCACCTTCCTAATGTCATGGTCCGCTTTAAGAACAAAGGACAAGCCACACACAATCCTTAGGCTCAACTACCTGTGCCATATGATTGTAATGGAATATTGCTATGACATGATGAGGCAAGAAACAATTTCAAACAATCCTGGAGAGTATGAATTAACACAGTAAAGTGAGAATTATCAGGAAAACAATTTAAACAAAGGGCAGTCACATTGTTACATGTAAAGAAAAACAGTTCTGGATAACTAGTTATGTCTCTACACTCAATGAAGGAAAAATGGAGATATTTTAGAATTATGCAGCTGGGAGACTCATTGGCTAGAACCTGGATTTGGAATGAGGAACACCTGAGAACGAATCCTACTTCACACTTATCAGCCGCTGGCCCCCTTTCAGCCCCAACTCAACCTCATCTAGAAAACAAGGGCATTGGAGCTGAAGACCTTTAAGTTGCTTTTTAGCTTTAAACCTCTAATCCTACAACTTGCTACTGTCTGTGTGACTTCAAGCAAATCATTTAACCCTTTCCAGCCTTGTTATTCAGTTGTTTTTTCAGTCCTGTCCAACTCTTTGTGACCCCATTTGGGGCTTTCTTGGCAAAGATACTAAAATGGTTTTGCCGTTTCTTCTCCAACTCATTTTACAGATGAGGAAACTGAGGCAAACAGAGTTATGGGACTTGCCCATGGTCACACAGATACTAGGTGTCTGAGGCCAGATTTGAACTCGGGAAGATGAGTCCAAGCCCAGCATTCTATGCACGGTGCCACCCAGGTGTCCATTTTTTAACCTCAGATGCCTTCTATTACAAAAGAAGAGATGATCTCTAAGGTCTCCTGCAAGGTCAAATTCTATGAACCTCATTATGTAAAATCAGCTAAGAACTCAAGAGATGGCCCGACATTTACATTTTTGTCACTGTTACTCAGGGTCCATGGATGAACAGCCACAGCAGGGGTGGGAAAGGGGCTGTGGCCAGCATTGGGTTACCACATAGAGGTGCTGGGGCAGGCTGACGATCCCTAGCTTGAGATGAATTGTCAACCCTAGCACTTGGGATTGCCACCTCCAAGGAGTATTCTCCTGCCCTTGTCTACCTCCTCCCCACTTCAGGACATTCTGATTTCAGATTCATTTCCTGACTTGATGCCCTGACAGCTGAGCAACAGACTTCAGTTCAGCTGTCTGTTAACAGCTTGGATCTAGGATTGCACCACTCCATTCTTTCTCCCTAACTTAACTATCTCTGTTCTTGAGGAGCTCAAATCTCTACCCATTAGAAACTGGAGACCTCAACATTATTGTTTTTATTTAAAAAGTACTTTCTAAATTGTTTTCTAGAACTATCTCTGGATTTTTAGGTTTTTTAATGTAAATTTTAGTTTAAAATTATGTAATTCATCAAGGCCTTCCAAAACTTTCTGTCTTCCATTAAAAGTTTGGGGAAAGATCTTCTGGTTCCTTCTATGGTTCCCTCTAAGACAATCTTAACCTTTGTTTTTTTTATTTTCTTTTTAAAGAAGCCTTTCTCAAAGGCTGCTGACAGTGCAGTTGGTTAGTCTGGTTCCCAGATTTTCTGACTGGCAAGTGTTCAGTTTCTTCAGTAAGTACTTTTGGTAAACCTTGGGGAAACCAAAAGAAATACTTCTTAAAAAACATAACTGAGAGTGAATCCAGTACATCTGTGAACATCTAACAGAGTCATTCATGGAGACAAGTCCCTTCATCTATAGTGGAGAAATTGCCCTGACAAGTGTTCCTGTCTAAATGAGCTCACTTATACAAACAGACTAACAAGAAAAGATAAAAAGATCAAGGAAATATTTTTTTAAAAACGGAATAAAGCAGAAGTTCATCAGGGAACACTGACAAGAAGGACATTTTGTTATTTTCATATTAAACTTAATATGCATTTTTAAAAAGTGTACACACTAGAAACAGCATATCATATGCAATCTTTTTTCTGTTCTTTGCATATTAAAATGTTCATGTTCCATGTTAAAATCTTTCACTGGCCACCAGCTGTTTGTTCTACTTGGGTTCAACTCCATCATCATCTTCATCATGACAGTTCCAAGAAATATTCATCCCCAGAAAACTCATCATCATCAGTGTCCTCAGCTGCTTCTGCCCCTTTGATTAGAGAACTGGAGGGTCAAAAGACCAACCATCTCTTCATTTGCCACCAGCTGCTCTGCTTGGTTTCAAATTCACCTTCATCTTTATCATGCCCCTGGCCAGGGTATCCCCTTTTGTGTATTGTCTTCCCCCATTAGATTGTAAGCAGCTTGAAGGCAGATGTTTTCTTTTTCTTATTTATCTCCCCCAGCACTTGACACAGTGCCTGGCACCACATAGTAAGCACTTAATAATGTTCATTGTATCATATCTTTTTTTTTTTACTATTTATTAATTCAAAGAAGTCATCATTCTGCTAACATGCAGATACCTTAGTTATGACTGTGTTCCCTTATTTTTCCAAAAGATGCTTTCCAGCTTCCTTGAGTGCTATTTAGTTCTAATATTTATTATTAATAATGTTTATAATTAATATTTGTATCATGATTTAAGATTTAGAAACCACTTTACATATTATTTGAGACTCATAATGAGCCTATGAGGTAGCTACTGATGGTTATTGTTACTTCCATTTTATAGAGAGGGAAACTGAGGCACAGGGAGACTGAGAAGCTTACTGTGCTCACATAGCTAATATCAAGAGGTAGGATTTGAACGTAGGTCTTCTTAACTCCAAAATCAGCATGGTATCTATTATCCCATCCTCCCTCTCTTCTGAATTTGTAAAGTTGATCGATAAGTCCGTGTTTTGAAAATATGGACTTTTGTTTTGAAAAGTTTTGTTTTGTGGCAGCTTAGTGGTTAGGATGCTGTACTTGGAACTAGGAAGACCTGAATTCAAATCCAGCTTTTGACAGTGGCTACATAAGCCTGGGCAACTCAACTACTCTGAGCTTTAATTTCCTCATCTGCAAAACAGAAATGATAATATCTGAAATACTTGCCTCATGTGGCTATTATTAGGATAAAAAGAGTCATGTGCTTTGCAAATCTCAGAGTACTGTGCAAGTGTGCATGATTATTAGTTGTTCTCTTATTTAAAGCATTTAGCACAGTGCCTGACACAAAGTAAGCTCTATATAAATTAGTTATCATCTATATTTCCTATTATCATTATTATTGTTACTATTATTATCGTTGTTGTTGTTGTTGCTATTATTTTTATTATTTCCAAAGAGAGGTCATATAAAGTAAAAAGAGGACAAGGTCTGAATTTCAAAAACCTAAGCTTGAGGACTGGCATTTCAGAGCTGAGTGAATGCTCAAGTCAATTAACTTTCAAGTTCCTCAATTTCACACACTGGTAAAGGGAAATAACAGGATAATTTCCCACCCAACAACAATCAATCAATCAGCAAGTTTGTGAAGTTCCTGATCTGTCCAAGGCCCTGGGATACAAAGTTAAAATGAAAAAACAGACCCTGGGGGTGGCTAGGTGGCACAGTGAATAGAGCACCAGCCCTGGAGTCAGGAGGACCTGGATTCAAGTGCGGCCTCAAACACTTAACACACACCTTGGGCAAGTCACTTAACCCCAATTGCCCTCCAAAAAACAAAATAACAAAAAACAGACCCTGCCCTCATGGGGCTTATGTCCTACTGGGGAAAACAACCCAAAAAAGTAAAGTATATTGGGATTATTTTTGTCTTATTTTGAAAGAGGACCAGTGACATTGACTTGTATGTGAGTTGGATTTAAGCAAGGCAGAGTTACACAGTGTTGTTGGTCTCACTCTCTTCCGGAGTCATTGAAGTCCAATGGCAAGCCAAAAGTCAGACTGACTGGAGATGGCCCCGATGCAGAGGATGGTCTTGGTATCTTTGATGTCTGACCAAGTTCTGGGTACTCCACAGTGCCTGCTTCATGCCTTCATGGGCTTTGGAATAAATTGTTCTCATCTGCCCATTCTGCCCAGGGAAGTCTTCACATGCCTGCAGTGGACATCTCCCTACCAATGGGTTTGAGGCCCCTTGGTTCCCCTCAACCTGGTTAGCACATCTACCTAGAAGGTTTTACTGGGTGTGCACATGCTACAGCTCCAGGTCCTCATTCACCTTTGGTGTCCATCTGTCTCTCAACTCTCACTCTCAACCCTCCCCATATATATAATAACTTGGTGTGGAAGGAGCATAAGGGGAGACTCCCACGGGAGTTAGCACCTGAGTGCCTTCCTTAAAGAAAGTGAGGAATTCTGGGAGGAAGAAAATTTCAGGTATATGGGACCACCTACACCAGGTCACAGAGGCAGGAGATGAAGGACCAAGTTTGAGCAACAGCAAGTAATCCATTTTGAATGCAACATAGGAAGCATACAGGAAGGAAAGTAATATGGGATAAGCCTGGAAAGGTACATTACAGCCATATTGTCAAGGACTTTAAATTCCAAACTGGGGAGTTTATGTGTTATCCTTGAGGTAAGTTTCTTAAGCAGGGGAGTTATGTGGTCAGACTTGAGTTTTGGAAGACTGTTTTGGCAATTGTGTGGAGAATGGATTGGAGAGGGGAGAGACTGGAAACTGAAAGTCCAATTGCAAGGCTATTATGGTGGTACATGAGAGAGAAGGTCCTCACCTGTTGGTCATGTGGATGAAAAGGAATGGACATGTGTAAGAAATATTGTGGGGATGGAATCAAACTTTGGCAACTGTTTGGATATGGGGATTGAGGGAGGAGGATGAATCAAGGCTGATAATACCTGGCACATAACAGGCCCTGGAGTTCTGAGGTTGCAGACTCAGGTGACTAGAATGACAGTGATGCCCTCAACCGAAACAGAGGAGGCTGGAGGAAAAGTGGCTTTAAGCAGGAGAGTGGATCTGTTTTAGACAGGAGGCTGAGATACAAGATATCCAGTCAGAACTGACTTTTGACTCAGCAATGCCAGGTTATGAACAACTCCAAAAGATTCATGATAGAAAAGGCTGTCTACATCCAGAGAAAGAATTATGGAGTCTGCGATGGCTAGATGGCGCAGTGAATAGAGCACTGGCCCTGGAGTCAGGAGGACCTGAGTTCAAATCCAGCCTCAGACACTTAACACAAAACTAGCCATTTGACCTTGGGCAAGTCACTTAACCCCAATTGTCCTCCAAAAAAAAAAAAAAAGAAGAATTATGGAGTCTGAATGCAGAGTGAAGCAAATTACTTGTTCTCTCTCTTTTGTGCTTTGTTTTGTTTTGTTCCTCCTTTCTCATTGTTTACTCCATTGGTTATAATCCTTCTTTACAACTTGACTAATGTTTAGTGTGAAGGTATTTGTAGAACCTATATGGGATTGCATGCCACCATGGGAGGAGGAGTAGAGGGGGGGGGAGAAAATTTGAAACTCAAAAGCTTGTGGAACTGAATGTTGTAAACTAAAAGTAAATAAAAAATAATTTTTTAAAAATAAAAAGAGGGAAAAAAAGATATCTAGTCACAAGTCTAGAGCTCATGTGTGAAAGTAGAGTCAAATATGTGTGTATGTGTATACACACACACATACAGATATAGAGAAATGTATGTATGTATGTATATGCATGGGGAAATCTTCTGAACGTATTTCAGTCATTTCAATCATGTTTGATTCTTTGTGACCCTATTTGGGGTTTCCTTGGCAAAGATAGTGAAGTGATTTGCCATTTCCTTCTCCAGCTCATTTTACAGATGAAGCAAACAGGGTTAAGTGTCTTGCCCAGGGTCACACAGGTAAGAGTCTGAGGCTAGATCTGAACTCAGGTCTTCCTGACTTCAGGCCCAGGGCTCTACCCATGGTGCCACCTAGTTGCCCTTTCATCTCAATACAGAGGATAACTAAACTCATGAGAGCTTCACTAAGAAGACAGGGTACAAACAGAGAAAAAGACCCAGGTCAGAACCTTGGGAGGAATCCACTGTTAGGGGACAGGACATGGATGAAGAATAGGCAGAGTGGACGAAGACCTGTCAGACAGGTAGGAGAAGCAAACAAGAGAAGTGTCAGGCAAGCCAGAGAAAAGAGAATACAGGAGGAGAAATTGATTGGTGATGTCAAATGCTGCAGAGAGCAAACGGATCAAGTCTAAAAATAGGCTACTAGATTTAGCAATTAAGAGATCATTGGTAATGCTTCAGAAAGCAGTTTCATTTGAATGGCGAGGGCTGAAGCCAGGCTTCAAGGGATTGAAGAGTGTGGGAGAAGAAATGGAGACAGCTTCTGGGGGGTGACTTTTTTTAGGAGTTTGGCTGTGTGGTGAACTGGGCCTGACTCATGCTACTCCCCTAGTAGTTCAAGTCCAATATTGGAACAAAATGAGACTCATGGGTCATTCAACTGCTATCAAAAGGAGGTTTACACAGCCATAGCTTAGAAAAGATAGTCAAAGATACAGCATCCAACTCAGGTTGGTAGTCTGCCGGGTGGGGTGGGGTGACTCAGAAGGCCTTGAGACATCTATTAATTCTGAAGGGTGGAGACTCCACATGGGCAGGCCTTTTTTGTCTTGCAGTGACCAGAAAGCCACAGCCAGAGGTCACCAGAAGCTATGCAAACAGCTAGACCCAATCAAGACTTGGGAACACCTTCCTTGGCTTTTAGGAAAAGAATTAGCCTAACCTATTAGAACGGAGGGAAAGGAACCATGTAGGACCTCCCACAGGCTACAAAAGGGCAAAGAGATGTTCTTGAGAAGGAATAGCAAGGTCATGTGTTGGGGGAGCACTGGAATGATCCAGGGGGGGCAGTAGAAACCTCAGGTGCAATTAGGGGATGTTGAATAAAAATAAGGACATGGTAGAAGCATAAGGAAAGAAGAAAAGATAAAAAAAAGTTTTGAAAAACCATTTGTATATGTTTCATCTGTTGTGTAACAGAGTTAAAGTCATAGTGATTACATTATTTTAATAAACACACAAAACGCAAGTTATAACCTCTCAATGGTCAAGTCCACCGATAGGTCTTAACAAACAAGTGTTGGCAGGTGAGCATGTCATGCATTGTCAGGAAAACCAGCATGTATTGGCAGGAATTCATGCGTGTTTACAATACAATGCTGTTGGTTACATGATGCATGGGATACATGGGGCATGGGCAAAAGTGGAGGTAGAAACGTAATCCTAGGTCTTTCAGGCAAGAATAACTCCCTTGACCCCAACATAAACTTCTAGAACAGCAATGCTCAATTTCTCACACCACATGCTATTCCATCATACGTCACCTGCTCCTCTAAAGACTTGTCCAAACACTGATATTTATCATCTCTGTGACCCCAGTTGAGTCATTTAAACTCGCTGAGTCCCAGTTTCCTCATCTGACCTCCTGGTTTCCCTCAAAGCTCAGATAAAGCCCTACCCTCTGGGGAAGGGAAAGGAATAAATAAAGATTTATATAGCACCTACTATGTTCTAGCAGTGGGTTAACTTACAAATATTATCTCACTTTATCCTCACAGAAAACCTTTGAGGTAGGAGCTATTATTTTCCCCATTATACAGTGGACGTAACTAAGACAAACAGAGGTTAAGTGACTCACCTAGGGACACACAGCTATTTGAATTCAGGTCTTTCTGACTTCAGACCCAGTATTCTATGCATTGCACCATCAAGTGTCTCCAATAAGCCTTTCCTGATCCCCCATAATCCTAGTGTCTGCCTTCTGTTGATTATTTCCAATACATCCAGTATGTATCTAGGTTGTCTCCCCAATTAGACTGGGTGCTCCATGAGGACAAAGACCGTTGCCACTTTTTCTTTGTCTCTCCAGTGTTTGGCACAGTATCTGGAACATAGTAGGCACTTTGATAAAGCTTGCTTACTTGGGGAGTCAAGATGGCGGCATAGAAGCAGGACCTCCCCGCAGCTCTGGCTTCCACCTTCCCCTCGCAGCTCCAGCTTCCATCTTCCCCAATCCATGTAAAAGGGGACTCTAAACAAACTTTGGAGCTGCAGAACCCACAAAATGACACAGAGAAGCTAATATCCCGCTGAGGACAGCCCAGCAGGAATCGGCCAGCGCAGCCCTCTGGGAGCCGAGCCCAGCCCCACACCGAGGTTTTAGCCCCAGTGTGGGTCTGACCAGCCGCTGTCCAGAGGGACTCCAAATCAGCAGCAGCTGTGTCCATTTCTAGATTTATCAATACATAGATGCGAAGGACAAAGTGAGAGGTCAGTGCAGTCTGGACTTTGGGATCCAGTAAGTGGGAGTGCATGGCTTTTCCCTCAGGGCGAGGAGCCACTGAGACGCCAGCACAGCCAGCCAGTGCCACGTGGCACCTTCAGCTCCTGGCCTGCAGAGTGTAGGGGGACCAAGCAACAGTCTGAGGGGTAATTGCTCTTGCTTTAACCTGCTTGGATCTGGATTGCAGTCTAGGGTGGAAGTCCTGTAGTGTGTGTCCAGCTTGTCAGAGCGTGTGGAGACCTCAAAGAGGGCACCCATCTAATACCTCTGGCAGCTGAGAAAACCCCAGCATTTGGGATGAAAGCTCCCCTGTCTGGTGGCAGAGTCCTACTGTGGCGAAAAGCCCAGGGGTCAAGTGACTGAGGGGCGACATGACCAGGCAAAGGAAACAAAGCAGACAGAAGATTCCAACATTAGACTCGTATTTTGGGGACAAAAAGGAGCAAAGCATGGAACAGGAGGAAGACAGTGAAGTCAGAACTCCTGCACCAAAAGCTTCTAAGGAAAATACGAACTGGTTACAGGCCATAGAGGACCTTCAGAAGCAGATAAGAGAAATCGAGGAAAAATTGGGGAGAGAAATGAAAACAATGCAAGAAAATTATGAAATGAGAGTCAACAATCTGACTGAGGAAAATAACAGCTTAAAAAATAGACTAACTCAAATGGAAAAAGAGGCTCAAAAAGGCAGTAAGGAGAAGAATGCCTTAAAAAGCCAAATTTGCCAGATGGAAAAAGAATCTCAAAAGCTGAATGAGGAGAATCACTGCTTCAGAATTAGATTGGAGCAAATGGAAGCTAATGACTTTATGAGCTATTAAACAGATCCAAACAAATGAAAGAATAGAAGGCAATGTGAAATATCTCATGGGAAAAACCACTGACCTGGAAGATCCAGGAGAGATGATTTAAAAATTATTGGACTACCTGAAAGCCACAAAGTAAGAACCTAGAAATCATCCTCCAGGAAGTTCTCAAAGAAAACTGCCCTGATGTTTTAGAACCAGAGGGCAAAATAGAGGTTGAAAGAATCTACCGATCACCTGCTGAAAAAGATCCCAAAAAGAAAACTCCTAGGAATATTATAGCCAGGTTCCAGAATTCCCAGATTAAGGAGAGAATATTACAAGCAGCCAGGAAGAAACAATTTGAATATTGTGGAAACACAATCAGGATAACCCAGGATCCGGCAGCTTCTACACTGAAGGATCGAAGGGCTTGGAATATGATATTCTGGAGGGCAAAGGAGCCGGGATTAAAACCAAGAGTCACCTACCCAGCAAAACTGAGTATTATGTTTCAGGGGAAAATATGGTCATTCAGTGGAAGAGAGGACTTTCAAGCATTCTTGATGAAAAAAACAGAGTTGAATAGAAAATTTGACATTCAGATACAAGAAGCAAGGGAAGCATGAGAAGGTAAACAGGGAAAAGAAATCATAAGGAACTTATCAAAGTTGAACTATTAACATTCCTACATGGAAAAACAATAATTGTAACTTATGAAATTTTTCTCAGTAGTTGAAGGGAATAGAAATATACATATATGTCTATATATGAGGGTATATGGGCATATGAATACATATGTGAATGTGTGTATATATGTTTACAGGTATACATAGAGGTCACAAGACCAATTGAAGAGGAAGGGATGATACTTAAAAGGTGAAATTAAGGGGTGAGAGAGGAATGTAATGGGAGGAGATGGGGAGAGACAGAATGGGGTAAACTATCTCATATAGAAGAGGCAAGGGAAAATGATTACAATGGAGGGGAAAAATAGGAAGGCAAAAGGAAATGGGCCAACCTTATTCTCATTGAATTTGGCTTGGGGAAGGAATGAAATACACACTAAATAGGGTATCTCACCCTACAGGAGAGTAGGGGGAAGGGGATGAGAGGGGGGATGATGGAAGGGAGGGCAGGCTGGGGGGGAGGGAAGTTGGGAGCACCCACTTTTGAAAAGGGACAGGATCAAAGTAGAGAATAGAACAAGTGGGAGGTGGGATAGGAGGGAGGGAAATATAGTCAGTCTTTTACAATATATCTACTATGTTATTGTTTTGCATTAGCCATGCATGTCCAACCTATACTGAACTGCATATCTTCCCAGTAAGGGTGGGAGACAAGGGAGGAAGGGAATGAATCTGGAATTCAAAGTTTATATATATATATATATATATATATATATATATATATATATATATATACTATTATTAATATTATTAGAATATTATGCTAGGCTCCACAGGATTTTATCAAATTAGAATAAGAGGATCCTATCCAGCACAATCCAACAAAGATGAATCAAGTGCCTACTATGTGCAAGGAACAGAAAGACAATGAAAAACTGTCCCTGATTTCAAAGAGCAGGCATTCCATTGAGGGGAATGGCAAATAAAAAAAAAAATATGTCTCCAGACTCAAGTGTTGAAATGCCAGTGCCTGGGCACGAGAACGTGCCCCCTTCAGAATGTTGCTAACTCAGAATGGAATGTGCTGACTCAAATAATTACAATCTTTGTTTTCCATAGAGGTATCATTTTCCCCTAAAATGAAAGCCATTTCATTAACTTGGAAGTGAGAACACCAATATCCTCCCATATAAAAATTAGGAAAAATCTGTCTGCTACCATCACTCCCTGACTCCCTGCCCACACCACCAATCAACTAATTCCTTCATGTTCTTCTGGTCCAGAGCAACTCACCAGGCCGAAGATTCATGGCAATCTTCTGGGGTGTCATCTGAATGACATCTGCGGGAGAAGGGCTAGAGCCCTTGGTACTTAGAGGAAGGTTCTTCAAGACAGTGATGCTACTACCTGGGCTCTCAATTTCCCCTTCGCAACCATTTTGGAGGAGATTTGCCCTCAGATCACACCGGGAGGTGACTGACCTCAGGTTGCCAAAATCCTAAGAAGAAAGGAGAGATAAAGATAAGAAACCGGACCATTCTTATACCTGTCACCTTTTTTTTTCTTCTAGACCTTGATACTTGCTAGCTGGGTAACCCTGGGTAAGTCATTTAACCACTCTGGGCTTTGGTTTCCTCTTCTGCAAAATATGAATAATGATTCTTACACTCCCTACCTAATGAAGATGTTGGGTTCCAAATAGTAGTAATACTAGTGTTTATGTAGCACTTTGAGGTTTTCATAGGATTTTTAAAATATTTAATTTGATCCACAGAGCAACCCCAAAAGGTAGGTACTATTATTAGCCCCATTTTTACAAGTGAGGAAACTGAGACAGGCAGCAGTGAAGTGACTGGCCCAGGGTCACACAGCTAGTAAGTGTCTGCGGTGTGGCCCTACCCATTGTACTATACACATAACACACATACTTACTGGATAATCAGACTATGTATCCAGGAGAAACAAAACTGATTATGCCTAAGAAGAATTTAAACAGGTTTTCCTAGGCTGAGCAATTCTGATGTGAAGTCCTCAGAGCCCCTCAGAGCATTTTGGCTAAACTAGACTTCTCTACAAGGAAGCGTCTATGATATGTCAGAAGGAGGATTCAGGTTTGTGCCTGGAGACAGAACTATAGGATCAGAGACTCTCAGGGACTTCCAAAGTCACCTGGTCCAGACTGAACAGGAATCCTCTACAGCAGAGATATTAACTATTCAATCCAATCCAAGCAATATCATTAAGTGCCTATTATATGCAAAGCATTGTGCTAAGTGATGGGGATATAATTAATAAAGAGATAGTCCTCCCCCTCCAGGAACTCACAGTATAGTGGAGGGAGACAACACACAAAAGGAGTTAACAAAGTGAGTAGGGGGAAGTCAGGGGATAGCTGGAGAATGGAGGCCTCATTCCATGGAGTTGAAACCAGGCATAGCAGGGGACATGGCCCCACAAAATCCAGCACAGCAGAATCAGATTAAAATGCAATTGGGAAATGTTTTACAAAATAAATAAAAATGCAATCCAACATAGATAATAGTATGTGTGGTTTTCTAAGTCAATATGCAGCCAGAAGGGGTCCATTTTTTTTAATTTTTGCTTTTTTTGGAGGGGCAATTGGGATTAAGTGACTTGCCCAAGGTCACACAGCTAGTAAGTGTTAAGGGTCTGATACTGGATTTGAATCAGGTCCTCCTGACTCCAGGGCTGGTGCTGTATTAACTGCACCACCTGGCCGCCCTGGGGGTTCATTTCTATTGGAGTTTGATACCAATCATTCTACAGCAGTACATCCTCAATATGGAAACCACTGGGGATGGAGAGCCCACCCCCTCCTGAAGCAGTTGATTCTACTTTTTTTTTGCTTTTTTGGAGGGGGAGGTAGGGCAATTGGGGTTAAGTGACTTGCCCAAGGTCACATGGCTAGTATTTGTGATAAGTGTCTGAGGCCAGATTTCAACTCAGGTCCTCCTGACTCCAGGGCTGGTGCTTTATTCACTGTGCCACCTAGCCTACTGGGTTAACTCTACTTCTGAGATAGTTCCAGTGCTTACAGGGGTGGGGAACCTGCGGCTTCAAGACCACATATGATCCTCTAGGTCCTCAAAAGCAGCCAACTGGATCCCATCAAAGGGTTGCACTTGAGGTCCTAGAGGGCTACATTTGAATTTGAGTCCTCCTGACTCATCCCCATTTCCTACAAGTAATACTTGGCATTTAAGCCTCTTGCCATCCTGGTAATACCGCTCATATTCCAATGTCCTTCCTACATGGAGATGCTCAGAGCTGAACATAAAACAATAGACCAGATGTGGTCTGACCAGAGTAAAGTCCAGAGGAACTCTCTAGGGGTGCACCGGGGCCCGCTGGCTCTCAAGCTGATTACTAAATTTTCATTTATATTGCATTGACACCTTGGAAACTGGCAAACACTACAAACTGCAGCTTGATTTATTGTTTTGCTGACTGTCTAGACTTGAGAAAGTGATGGAGAAAATGTTAATAGAAACTTAAAAGTGTGTTTCTTAAAAGAGAAGTTCATTGGGCAGCTAGGCAGCACAGTGAATAGAACACCGGCCCTGGAATCAGGAGGACCTGAGTTCAAATCCGGCCTCAGATACTTGACACATTTACTAGCATTGTGACCTTGGGCAAGTCACTTAACCCCAAATGCCTTCCAAAAAGCAAAAAAAAAGAGAGAGAAGTTTGTTAAATATATACTATCCCACCACTGTATTGTGGCCTCTTACATTCTAGACATTGACATCCTCTTAATTCAGCCTAAAATCACATTAGGTTTTATCATGTCATTCTGTCAACTCATATGGAAGTCCTAGTCCACTAAACACTTTATATATCTTTCTTCACAAGAATAGTTATCCAGCTATACCTACCTTCTCCTGTACTTGGTGAAGTGGACATTTTTAATCCAAGTGCAGCACTTTACATCCATCCCTATGGAACTTCATCTTATTAGATTTAATCTAAAATCTTTTTGGGTCCTGATTCTGTCACCTCCCATGTTACCTGTTCCTCCTAGCTGTGTCATCTACAAAGGTAATGGGCAAGTCGAATCTGCCTTCCTCTAAGTCAATGATGAGAATGTTGGGCCAAGGATGAATCCCTAGAACATTTCACTAAAGAAAGACTTCTATATCATGCCCCTAGGAACATCATCAAGGACCTCATCATCCTGCAAGATCTCATCAGCAGTGATACACACACACACACACACACACACACACATATCCCCCCCCACCTCTGCTGCTGATTGGAGGGTGAAATCATGAGCTCCTCCCCCAATTTCCATTTAAGAAGGGCACTCAGGCCAACCATTTCTTCTTTTCTCACTAGGCTATACCTCCTTTGAACTTTTTCATCATAGTCTCACACTGGGTGTAGACACACACACACACAAACACACACACACACACACTTCAGTTTTCTACTGTTTAGATTGCAAGCAGCCATAGGGGACTGTCTTTCTTATTTGTATCCCCAACAGTTATCTCAGTGCTTACTCCATAGTAGGCATTAATAAACGTTTGTTGATTGACTGACCTTTCTCCAAAATGACATGTTGCCATTACAAATTTCTATTGGAGAATGGCTGAACAAGTTGTGGTATATGAATGTAATGAAATACTATTGTGCTGTAAGAAATGATTAGCAGGAAGATTTCAGAAAAACCCAGAAAGACTAACATACACTGAAAAGTGAAGTGAGCAGAACCAGGAGAACATTATACACAGTAATAGCCACAGTTTGTGATGACTGACTTTCATGGACTTAGCCCTTCTCAGCAATGCAAGGTCCTTAAACAATTACAAAGGGCTAATGATAGTAAATACCATCCACATCTGAAGAAAGCTATGGAGTCTGAATACAAAGTGAAGCAGACTACTTTTTTTTGTTTTGTTTTTTCTTTCTCATGGTTCCTCCCATTCATTCTAATTCTTCTATACAACATGACTAATGTGAAAATATGTTTAATAAGAATGTATATGTAGAGCCTATATCAGATTGCATGCCATCCTAGGGAGGGGAGACAGGAGGAAAAAATTTAAAATGTATTAAAATGAATGTTGAAAACTAAAAATAAATCAATTAACTTAAAAAAACAAGAGTGTAAGTTGCTTGAGGACAAGGGGCTGTCTTCATTTTTTGTTTGTTTTTTGGAGGGGGAAGGTGAGGTAATTGGGGTTAGGTGACTTGCACAAGGTCACATAGTGTGTCAAATGTCTCAGGTTGGATTTGAACTCAGGTCCTCCTGACTCAAGGGCAGATTGCTCTCTTCACTACACTACCCAGCTGCCCTGTTGTCTTCATTTTTTTGTTTTGTATCCCTAGCACTTAGCACAATGTTTTGGCACACAGTAAATACTGAATAAAAGCCTGATTAACAAATGAATAAACAATAAATAAATTACTTAATAAATTTATTAATTACACTATACTAGCACTTAGTAATCACTGTGCCTCCCTTTCTAAATGCACACAAACTATCCCTTTAACGGTAACTTTAGCATTTTGTCTGAAATTGGAGCTTACTAACTTAAAAATTGCAAATTTCATAATCTTCCTTGGGGAGGGGGTGCAGAGAGAGGGGAAAAATCTGTCAGACAAGATGAGCTGAGCTCCTTTCCAATTCTAAATATATTAGTCTTTCAACAAGCTTTTATTACACTCTTACTTTATGCTGGGCACTGTGCTAATAACTGAGGGTGAAGACACAAAAATTCAATTGTCCTGTCTTCAAGGAGCTTCCATTTTAATAGAGGAAACGATGTGTACATATGTCAGCATATGCAGAATATCTTCAAAATGGAACAAGGTAGTTCTGGAAGGAAGGGCACAGTACCTGGGGAGGGCGGGGGAGGGACTAGGAAAGGTTTCCTGAGAAAGGCAGTACTCAAACTGGGTCTTGAAGGAAATCAGAGATTCCAAGACTAATGTGAGAAAGAAATACATTTTGAACACAGGGATAAATAGCCAGTGTAAAGATACAGAGATAAGAGACAGAACGTGACCAATTCCCTAAGTTCCTTAAAAAACAAACAAACCTGGGAGGCTAGGAACAATTTCCACAACTGAACCCACCAAATCCCTTCCCCAAAGGTTTCTTCTTTCTCCCTCATCAGCCTATTTCACATCAGCATGGGTCCATCTCACCCCAATCTCCTTGGAATTTGAATTTCTCCTAATCCTCTGAGCTCGATATTCCCTTCTTTAATTTGACCCAGACAAGGTTGAGGTTAAAAATGTTGCTAAGGAAGTAAGGAAAAAAGCAAAATGATATCAAATAGCAAAGGTCACAATACAGGCATACATTGGAGATATTGGTTTAGTTCCAGATCACTGCAATAAAGCAATCAACAAAATAAAAGGAGTCACATGAATTTTTTTGTTTCCCAGTGCATGTAAAAAGTATGTTTATACTATGCTGTAGTCAATTGAGTGTGCAATAGTATTACGTCTAAAAAAACATATATACCTTAATTAAAAATACTTTACTGCTTAAAAAAAAATGCTAACCACAATCTGAGCCTTCAGCAAGTCATAATCTTTTTGCTGGTGGAGGGTCTTGCCTCAATGTTGATGGCTGCTGAATGATCAGGGTGGTGGTTGCTGAAGGCTGGGGTGGCTGTGGCAATTTCTTAACATAAGACAACAATGCAGTTTGCCCCACTGATGACTTATCCCTTTCACTTGAACACTTAGAGAACATTATGGGGTTACTAGAAGTCCTAATTACAATATCGTTGTGTCTCAAGGAATAGGCAGGCCTAAGGAGAGGGAGAAAGACCGGGGAATGGGTAGTCAGTGGAGCAGTCAGAACACACACACTTATCAGTTAGGTTCACTGTTTACAGCACTCCAAAATAATTACAATAGTAACATTAAGGATCACTGATTACAGATAGCCATAACAGATATAATAATGATGAAGAAGTTGAAATATTGTAAGCATTACCAAAATATGATGCAGAGACATAGATGTGAGCACAGGCTGTTGGAAAAATGATTTCAATACAACTTGTTCCATGCAGAGTTGCCACAAACCTTCAATTTGTAAAAAAAAAAAAAAAACACAGTATCTGCAAAATGCAATAAAATGAGGTATGCCTGAACCTTTCTATCAGACCTTTCTGATCTGTTAGGCATGGAGGTAGTCACACTTCTGTCCTATTCTGTGCTCAGGCCATGCATGCCTTATCATAAACAGCCTCCACCCTTATGGACCTGGGACATTTTAATGTTGTGGAGCACAACTTTCCTGTGTACTTCACCAGCTAACCCTTATAACCAAAGCTCACACCTGCTATACCACCCAAAAAGTTCCCACACTCAGCCTTTACTCATTAGCACAGCCTGGATAATAAATGTCCTATCAGCAATCCATTAACAAACATTTGACCTACTATGTGCCAGGCACTGTGCTAGGAATAAGAATACAAAAAAAATGGAGTTGTCCTTACTCAAAGGGGGTGGCTAGGTGGCACAGTGAATAGAGCACTGGTCCTGGAGTGAGGAGGACCTGAGTTCAAATCCATCGTCAGACACTAAACACCAAAAAAATTTAAACTAGCTGTGTGACCTTGGGCAAATCACTTAACCCCAATTGCCCTACCTTCCCCCTTCCAAAAAGAAAAAAAAAAGAAAGAAGAATTAAGAATTCATTAAGAAATGAATTAAGGTTCTCTTTTCTTCCCCTGCTGCTTGAGAAGATAGAGACCACCAGGAACACTGACAAGATGACCATCAGAACCAGGAAGGTCAAGACAAAAAAGCTCCCTCAGCATAAGCAAATGGTCAGAGATCTCCTTCATCTTGGATTTATGACTGAAATTTGAGGAAAAATTGGCTGAGATGATGTTATTTTTATCTTTGGTTCAATCAATCAATAAATAAACCTTAACAGTTTAATCTATTATTTAACATTCTTTTCTTTTTAAATTTTAAGTTCCAAATTCTCTCCTAACCCTAACCCTCCCACCTCCTCCCCTAGTCACTGAAAAGACAAGCCATATGACATCAATTATACATGTGAAATCATGCAAAATGACTTCCATATTAACCATATTTCAAAAAGAAAAATGCAGTTCAATTTGTACTCAGAGCCCATCCGTTCTCTCTCTGGAGGAGGATGACATTTTTTTATCATAAGTCCTTTGAAATTGTCCTGGATTGTAGTATTGATCAAAGTAACTAAGTCTTTTACATTTGAGCATCATTCTCTTAGTTCTTCTCATTTCACTATCAGCTTATATAGGTCTAGCCATGTTTTTAATAAACATTTATTAAATACCTACTATGTTCCAGGCACCATGCTAAATGTTTGGAATGCAAATGGGCAGCGGGATATAGTCCTTGTCTTAAGGAGCTTACCATAGACAACATTCAAAAAGAAGCTGAAAAGGGATGGGAGGGTGGGGCACCAGCAAAAGGAAGAGAAAATGGTGGGAGAGTCCAGGAGTGATGCTGGGTGGGAAATGAAGAGATGGTTGGCCTGAGCCCTTCCTTAAATGGAGGTTCTGAGAGGAACTCTCCACTAGCTAGTCAGAGGGAGGGAGCCTGGAGACAAGAGGTACTGATGAGACGCACACCAGGACTAAAGTGATCTTATAGGATGAAGAGATTTTTGCATGATGGAAAAATCCAGATGAGGGAGTACAGCTGGGTGGGAAGCTATTCTGGTGGTGGCAAAAGCACAGCTTCTGGGCATGATTTATGATTCCTTTTCTATGCAAAGAAAAATCAACCAAAGTACAGACTTGCAAGGCATAAGAATCAACCAAAGCACAGGCTTGCAAGGCATAAGAATTGAGAAAACAGTGAAAGGAATGCAAGAATGGAATGAAGCAAGTCAGGGGTGCTGCACAGGCACATGTCGGTGCTGGCAAGAAGGAGGACTAAGTGATTTTTATTGGGGAAGGCAGTAGGGATTTTTTCACCAGAGTATAAAATAAACTAGCTAGAGTTTTGTGCCTGTGTGTGGGGGGGGGGGGGGGTGTTTGTTTTTTAAGGTACCTTTACCATGATTTACGACTCAGCTTCTCCTACTCCCCTTTCTGGGAGGATCCAGTATGGTAACTTAAAGCATACAGCAGTAATAGTGGGCAGTCTCCCCTATTGACAAGAGAAGGGTCATTTCATTTCCATTCTAGACAGGTGAAGTTTAACTGTAAAGTGATTAACTGACTATAGTTCGTGCCAGAACTTTTTACTCCACATAAAATACATACAATAGTAAGTGTGACACAACCACACGATTGTTGTGGTTTGGTTGTTTCAGTTGTGTCCAACTCTTTGTGATTCAATTTGGGGTTTTCATGGCAAAGATACTGGACTGGTTTGCCATTTCCTCCTCCAGCTCATTTTACAGATAACAAAACTGAGGCAAACGGGGTTAAATAACTTGCCCAGGTTCATACAGCTAGGAAGTGTCTGAGGCCAGATTTGAGCTCAGGAAGATGAGTCTTCCCCACTTCAGGCTTAGCACTCTCTCCCCTGTGCCACCTAGCTGTCCCTACAACAATATTATAAGGAAAACAATTTTGACAAGTGTAAGAACTTTGGTTAAGGCAGTGACCAACCACTATTTCAGAGGACCAATGATGAAGCAAGCATGTTACCCACATCCTAACAGACAAGATGATGGATGCAGAGGAGAGAGACAGGGAGAGACAGAGAGAGACAGAGAGAGAGAGAGAGAGAGAGAGAGAGAG
>NW_027187301.1:4200330-4222705 GCF_028583685.1 Petaurus breviceps papuanus
AGAGAGAGAGAGAGAGAGAGAGAGAGAGACAGAGACAGAGACAGAGAGAGAGACAGAGACAGAGACAGAGAGAGACAGAGACAGAGAGAGACAGAGAGAGACAGAGAGAGACAGAGAGAGACAGAGAGAGACAGAGAGAGACAGAGAGACAGAGAAAGGAAAGAGAGAGAAGGAGTTTTTATATAACACAAAAGCAAATATATAGCCATATATATTTTTATGTATAAATCACATTATGGTATACAATTAGATATTAATTATATACACTATATATAGCCAATTTGGGAATTTGTTTTGCTTAGTTATACATATTTTTCAAGGGTTTTATTTTTCTTTTTTTAACATTTAGGGGGAAGGATGACCAGTAAAGTATTTTGTTCATTAAAAGATTTTAAATAATGTTACAAATGATCAGAATTCAGACAGATGTATGCTGGCTAGAGTTCAAGTCAATTCAGTTCAATTAAATAGCATTTATTGGGCATCTTCTGTGTACCAAGCACTGTGCTAGATGTTGGGAATATAAAAACAACATGAAAAAGACAACAGTCCCTATATTCAAGGAGCTTGATTCTAAAAGGTGCAGGAGCAGGCAGCGTGTACATAGATAAGTAAATACATAATACATACAAACTTGGGGGAGAGATGCAGATAGCACTAACAGGAAAGGCATCAACTTAGAAGTGATACAAGTCATTCTTTTTTTTTTGTCTTTTTTTTTGGGGGGGGGGTAGGGCAATTGGGGTTAAGTGACTTGCCCAAGGTCACATGGCTAGTAAGTGTTAAGTGTCTGAGGTCATATTTGAACATAGGTCCTCCTGACTTCAGGATCAGTGCTCTATTCACTTCACCACCTAGCTGCCCCTATACAAGCCACTCTTAAAGAACAATCTGGATTCCAAAAGACACCAAGGAAGGAGAAGAGCAGGGAAATTAAAGACTTCAAGAATCAGGCATCCCTTCCAGTGCACCTTGAAGGATCACATAGGTAGAATCTGAAGGCACCTGAGATGTCACTGAGTCTAATCCCCTTTTTTACATATGGGGAGTAATTAAGGCCCAGAGTAATTAAGTGACTCGACCAAAGTCTAGGATTTGAACTCAGGTTCAACACTCTCCCTGGTACCAAGATGGTAACTGAGGTTTTTTAGTGTCATACTATAATATGAATGGCCAACAAGAGGACAATGATTATTATGTGGGACCAGGACTAGGAGCCCAGGTGCTCAGGCAAGATTTTAAAATTATCAGGTAATTATCAGGAGTTTGAGGAAGCAATGGGTCTATGTATGGAGTCAAAGCTAGAGAAATAACCTTGACCCTATGCCTATGAGTTCAGACCATTACCACCCAGAAGCATTTTTTTAAAAAGGGCTGAAAATAAATATTCCCTGCCTTGGATCAGAAGCCTGACACAAACATGTTGCTGTGCCTGACCTTTTAGATGCTGAATCCTTGCCTTGACCTCTGGAACTTTACCTTTATTTCTAAAACTGTTTTGGTAGATAGGGGCCACAGTCAAATTAACATCTATGAGGGAGGCCACAAATTTATCTGATTCTGGCTGGAGCAGAAAGACTAAAAATCCTGGGAGGACCTGGGAAGTGGACAGAATCACAGCCCTGATATTCTCCAGACCTCTCTTCTCCAAACAAAACATCCCAAGTTCTGTCAACTGATCCTCCTAGTACATGGATGCCATTCTGCTTATCCCTTCTCTGGACTCTTTTCCAGTGTATCAATGTCCTTTATAAAATGTTGGAGCCCTTCAGAACCTGGCCCTTCCTATCTTTCCAGTCTCCTTCCATCTCCCCCTTTCTCTTCCACTCAGTCATCCAGTGGCATTGGCCTCCTCAAAGTGTCATCTCCCATCTCCAGGCACTTTCTTTCACTGGCTGTTGCACCTGGAATCTCTCCCTCCTCAGTAGCATCTCCTGGATTTTCTTGCTTTCCTCAAGTCCCATCTAAAATTCTAAAATCTTACCTTCAATGAGAAGCCTTTCCTGCTCCCCCTTAAAGCTAGTGCCTTCCCTCTCTGGATTATCTTCAATTAACCTTGCATCTATTTTGTTTGTTTGTTATTGATCACATACTGTCATGCAGCTTACCAGACTGTGAGCTCCTTGAGAGCAGGGACTGTTTTTTTGCCTTTTTGTATCCCCATGGCTCAGTGCCTGCCTGGCAAACAGTAGGTGCTTAATAAATACTTGTTGGTCACCCTTCTTATTAAATGATGGTCAAGGTCCCCCACTGCATCCTGGGCCATCTCTAGTTGCCCTGATCTATATCTATCTGGTCACTGGACCCAAATGACTCTGAAGGGGAAAGTAAGGCTGGTGACTTTGAACAGTCCTCCCTCACTTAAATTCAATTCAATTCCAAGTCCAGGCATTATCTTTCTGATGTCATGGTCCTCTCTATGAATGAAGGACAAACTGTGACTTGTGAATAATCTGAGTTGTCCCAGTGGGGACCCAGCTGGCCAGTTCCAGTGGGCCAACTCGGCTGCTCCTCTGGGATCAGCTTTTTAGCCCCTTGTCCCCCAGGGAAAAATCAACCCACCAGAAAGATGTCAAATAGTTTTTCAGTTTTGTCCTACTAGGCAACACCCAGTGCAGTTGATCACTACAAAGCTAACAGACACAGCTGGCAGGCAGCTTTGTTTAAAGGTTTAGAAAGAGCCCCAAGGCAGGGTGGGAGACCCAAAACAGGTGTAGCCCAACAGGATCCAAGAATAGAAAACTCCCCCAAAATAGTTACTCATCCACTTTTGTCACTTGGCAAGTCAGTCTGCATGGAGACACCACCTCACCACAATTCCCGGGGCATTGCCGTGCAGGGACTTGGGAGGCAGAAGCCTAGGGCTGGAGAGCCAGCTCCAACCTCTACTGGCCACCTGGCTAACACGATATTACTAATTTCTCTACACTGGTTTTTCTCATTTAAACAATAGGGATAAAAATACATTCACAGGGAAGGTGCTATGCAACCATGTCCATAAACAAAAGATACCAAGAAAATAAGATTTTTAAAAAAGTAATATATATGAAAGATAGGTATTAGACTTACATAATTTTTAGGGAGATCTCAGAGGATAATTTCCTCTACCTTTGCAGGTCATCTCCTTTGCAACATTGATTCTGAAAGACCTGCCTCCAGCACTCACAGGTTAAAAACTTACCCAGAGGGCAGCTAGGTGGTACAGTGGATAGAGTATCAGACCTGGAGTCAGAAAGACCCATTTTCCTGAGTTCAATTCTGACCTCAGACAGACCTAGCTGTGTGACCCTGGGCAAGTCACTTTACCCTGTTCACTTCAGTTTCCTCATCTGTAAAATGAACTGGAGAAGGAAATAGCAAACCAGTCCAGTATCTTTGCCATGAAAACCCCAAATGGGGTCATGAATAGTTGGACACAACTGAAAATCATAACAACACAATTTGATGACAAAGAAAATGGCACTGTTCACATACCATTCCCCCAGGTTTTAAGAATGACTGGGGATCCTAGAGTACTGTATCCTAAGCTGTTCACATACTAACTCCCAGGAAGAAGTTTATAAACCAATTTAAGTCTTCCAGCTCAGAACATCTTTTCCAGGATCCTAGGGTGAATTCACTCAAAGTGAAGCCCCCACCCAGGAGCTACTGGGGGTAATTCCTACCTTCAAGATGGGTAAGTTTGCAATGTGAGCACTTACACTTCCAAAATCGGCAAACACTATCAATCTGAGCTTGATATAGTATTTGTTGGTTGTCTAAACTAAAGGAAGTGATGGGGAAAATGTTACCAACACAAATGAAATTTAAAAGTTTGTCCTGCATGCACTTTTTTTTTCTGTAGAGACAATTTTTGGACATTTACCAGCACATCTCTTCTTGCCTCATCTAATACAATAATTATTACAGTCTTTATTCCTCCTCCCCTCAGCCTCTCTGAAAATGGAAACCAGCAGAAGTTGAACAACTGGAAATCTGTGAGCCCTAGAACTACTGCTAAGCTCTGAAGTTGAAATAGTTCAAATTAATGGTGAGGAACTGTTTTGCCAAAGGCTATTGACTTATGGGAGCTGGAAAATGATCAGGTATAACCTAACGTAAGGGAAATTTCCATTGATTCCAAACTTGAAATAATCTCAGAAACCATCCAATATAAAATTTTCATTTTAGAGCTGAGGGAACTGAGGCTCAGAAAGACAAAGTGCTTTGTCCAAGGTCACACAGGGCAGTTCTGCTTTATGAGAGAGAAAAAGAGAGGAAGGAAGGAAGAAGGGAAAGGAGGGAAGGGAAGGAAAGAAGAAAGGAAGGAAGGAAGGAAGGAAGGAAGGAAGGAAGGAAGGAAGGAAAGAAGAGAGGAAGGGAGGGAGGAAGGAAGGAAGGAAAGCAGGCAGGCAGGAAGGAAGGAAGCAGAAATTAAGAGAAAGACATAAAGAGAAAAGGGGGGGGGGCAGCTAGTGGCAGTGAATAGAGCACAGATCCTAGAGTCAGGAGGAACTGAATTCAAATCCAGCCTCAGACATTTGACATATTTACTAGTTGTGTGACCTTGGGCAAGTCACTTAACCCCAATTGCCTTGCCTTCCCCCTCCAAAAAACAAAGAGAAAAGGGAGAGGAAGGGAGGGAAGAAGGGAAAATAAAAAGACAGAAAGGAAGAAGGAAAGAAAGAGTTAAAATCTTTAAAAGCAATCATCAAATTAATTTACTAAGATTGCTATTTTTAATCCTTCAAATTTTTCTCAATGGTAAATTTAAAGAATGTTACAAAAACATTTTACCTCTCTATCCTAGTAAATTTTTTAAGAATCAGTAAAATCATCTCTTTTCCTACTTCTCAAGTTCAAAAATCCCTCATTTCCTATACTGGGGCGGGGCAGGGAAGGATTAGATATCATTTTACAGGAGGAAGGGGAGTCCACTTTCAAAAAGCTAAACTCTCATCTTTCAGCCTTTCATTAGGTTTTTTTTATAAAGCAATCAGGGTTAAGTGACTTGTTCGAGGTTACACGGCCAGTTATTTCTGGGTGTGGTGCTAAGTATCTGAGCCCGGATTTGATCCCCAGATCATTCCGACACTGGAGCTGGTGCTCTTACCTGCTGAGCCATCTGGCCGCCCCTAAGCAATTGGGGTTAAGTAACTTGCTCAAGGTTACATGGCCAGTTACTTCTGGGTGGGTGCTAAGTGTCTGAGCCTGGGATTAGATCCCCAGGTCATCCTGACACTGGAGCCGGTGCTCTTACTCACTGTGCTACCTGGCCACCCCTTTCATTAGGTTTTTACTGAAGAAGTTAGAAGTTATGCTTCATTTTCAAACCTATAAACAAGGGAACAAACATTTTTAAGCACCTACTATGCGACTGGCACCGTGCTAAGTATTTTACAAATATTATCCCATTGGACATTGTAATAGACATACATGTTGCGCTCGCTACTTTGTAATGGGCTAAATAAAGAAGTGGGCTAATGTCGTCCATTAAGAGTCCCAAAAATGTTAAAAATTAAACTAGCAACTTCCTCTGTCTTTCCCTCATCATTAAACCCAACAAACTTTAATCATATGACTTGGTTTAACTGGTATTCAGAGTTAATAACATGGTCAGGTGGAAAAAGCTAAGGGTCAGGGAGAAGAGAGACCTGGGCTCTTCTACTCCTGTCTCTGTCACATGCTAGCTGTGGGATTCTGTGAAATTTGCTTAACCTCTCTAGGGCCTTGGTTTATTCACCTGCAAAATAAAAATTTTCAATTAGATGATCTCTACCACCCCTTCCAGGTATAGGAGACTTTATGAGAAATTGCTTGGAGTAATGGGTAAAGTAAAAGATTTGAAGCCTGGAAAGACCTGGTCTCTGACACTTAGTAGCACTATCATCCTGGGTAAGTCATTTAATCTTTCTGGGCCTCAGTTTCCTGATCTGTAAAAAGAGAGGGGTTGGACAAAATGTGCTCTAAGGGCCTTTCTAGGTATAAATCAAGGTCTAAGGGGCTAATGCTTTTTGGCTGAGCTATTTAACTGAAGCGAATCAGGAGCCGTTATGAACATTTATGCAAACTGGGTAGGTACTAGAAAATTCAGAGCTTAAGACAATCAGATTCAAATGGGCATTTCAATTAATACACTCTAATAAGCCATGGCATAAATTAATTTGACCAAATTGTTCCTTGATTTACAAACACGAATATTCTGAGCATTTGTAATCTCCCATTCTAGACCCCCTGCCCATTCTAGCACCCTAAAAAAATACTCAGTCAGGGTCAGGCATTTCATTCCTTTCTAGCAAGTTATAGCCAAGCAAGGGATTGTCCTGTAAATAAAACCATTCAACAGCTACCTTATCCTACATATCTAACAATGTATTTCTGTATATGAATGCATATGCAGAAAAGGATTATAGGAAAAATTGGCTTATCACAAATACAACCCACTACCCCAGAGTTTTGGGTGAAGAAGCTACTTCTGTGCACCAGCAGGTCACAAAGGTGATGCTTTGTTGATGTGGTTACAACTATGTAACATAATCCAGCCTTTTTCAGGTTATGATTCATATGATATATGCTCTCTATAACAAAAGAACTTAGGTGTGTGCTGTTTGTGTTGAAGATAGGACCACAGGAGGATATACGTAGAGCTGGAATGACTTTAGAGGTCTTCGAATTTAATCCATTATTTTACAGATGAGTAAACTGAGACCCAAAGAAATTAAGTTGACTTGCCCAAAGTCACACCACTAGAAAGTATCAGATGTGGATTTAGAACCCAAGTCCAATAGACTCCAATTCCCAATCCATACTGAATTCTTTATAGCAGAGGTGTCAAATACCTGACCCCAAAATACAGCTCCACCAGGTCAAAATTTAATCAGGGAATCATTAACAAAATTAAAAAAAAAACTACAGTGGAGCCCAGATAATGTTAATATGTGGTTTTCTAAGTCAATATGGCCCACAGGGATCCTTAGGTATGGTTTAGTGGCCCCTGATACTACTTCTTAATTTCTTTTGTGTTACAATTCAGGAACCACAATACCATATGCTAGTAAAGGATTTTTGCAGGTTCTAAAACCCTTAGACATACATGATCTCATCTGATTTTCAAATAAACTCTATAGGGCAGGTATTTTTATCCCCATTTTATAGATGGAAAAAACTGAGGTTCAGAGACTACCTTTTTGAGGTCTTCAGATAGAGGGTAGCTGTCAATTATATCATAATATGGACGCACACCATCATCAGTGGGTTGGATTTAATGGCCATTGCAGTCTTTTCCAACTCTCAAATTCTTTAATTTTGTGATTCGACAAAGATAGTCCTCTATGCCTAAAGCCATTCAAGATTTAGTTCTACCAGAACCAAAAGCTCTAATGGCACCACCATTGAGATCAAAAGAAAATTTTGGTGGAGACTGAACTTGGGGGGGGAGGTGCAGAGGAGAAGGATGGGGATGGTATCTGGATCTGTAGTTTCAGCAGTGGTGAACTCCCAGTGTGGAAACTCCATCTATCAATGCAAAGTAGCAGCTCCTCAGAAATGTATCCTCTTAGAGAGCTGCCTAGGGCAATGACAGGTTAAATGACTTGTCAATAGCTGTCAGAGGCCTATCTTAAACCTAAGTCTTCCTGCCACCAAGGTGCCCTCTCTATGCACTATGCCATTTTGCCTCTATGTGAAGGTTATAATGTTGCTCATCCATTTCAATTGTGTCCATCTCTTTGTAACCCCACTTGGGGCTTTCCTGGCAGAGATACTAGAGTGGTTTGTCATTTCCTTCTCCAATTCATTTTACAGATGAGAAACTGAGGCAAATAGGGTTAAGTGACTTACCCAGGGTCACACAGTTAAGTATCTGAGGAAGAATTTGAACTCAGGAAGATAAGTCTTCCTGACCCCAGGCCTAGTGCTCAGTACATCACACCACCTAGAGGCCTCTTTAAAAATAAAAGGCATTAAATAAATGTTCATTGGATTTTATTTAATGCATGCTGAATACTGACAATCCAATGATACCTGATATATTTAACAAATCATTTTCTCATTACAAAAGATGGGGGGAACCACAAGGTAAAACACAAATTTCAAAAGGAACAGGATTGCTATTGTTTATCCTTCGTTCTCTAAGGGGACCAATGACATCAACTGTAGCTTGGAGGAAAGAAAGTCAAAGGAAGAGGAAGTACAGCAGTTCCAAATTTCTCTTATCTGGAGGGAGCTAGGTGATGTGATACATAGAGGACTAGACCTGGAGTCAAGAAGACCTGAGTTCAAATCCAGCCTCAAACAGTTACTAGCTATGTGACCCTGGGCAAGTAATTTAACTTCTACTTGCTTCAGTTTCTTCAATTATAAAATAACAGCACCTCCCTGGAAGGGTTGTTGTGAGGAGCAAATGAGATGTTTAGAAATTACTTAGTATAGCACATAGTAGGAGCTATATAAATGCTATCCCTTTCCCCTTTTCCCCTTCCATTCCCTTCTTACTAAAAATACATACAGGCTAAAAGCTGCCACTTTTACTGAAGTCTGGTTCAGCAAAATTCAGTATGCCCCTTGAAAGAGTGGACCCAATACCCAACGGAGAACTGTGTTCCTTGAATATGCTTACTCCGCTATATTCTACTCCCAGACTGTTAAAACACATAAAGTGACCCTTTCATCTTCTTGCTGGGTATTAAGCAAAACACATTGGATTTGTTTAATCTCTTTCAGTTCATTAAACTTGAGTTCCAAGTCTTGGACACAGTAATTCAAAGGACCTGATACTACTTTTCAAAGTGAAACTGTTTCAAAAGGGAAAGTGTTTTCAAAAAAAAAAAAAATCTGGATAACAAGGTGGAAATTTAAACTTCCTAAAGCGTTCTTTAACAACAAAAAAATGTTCCTTCCTAACCAACAGATTTGGAAAATTAAGTCATGGTTCCTTTTAACTGGGCCTTCTTAGAGGCTTTTTTCCACTCCTCTCCCTGTCCCTATAACTCACTAGTTGTACGTCCTTGGGTAAGTCATTGAACTTCCAAGAACCTCCACTCCTTCATCGGCAAAAAAGTGCAGAAACTAAAGGTGGGGCTCCTAACTTCCCAGAGCTGTCTGTGAGACTGTGGGAGTGGCTGGTTTTTTTTGATCCTTGGCACAAATTTTCATGGGCTTCCAATAGGTTAAGTCATTTTAAGGATTTGTGGGAGTTACTATTTAAATCATTCCTTTCCATTCTTTTCTAACTAATGCTTATATTTTATTCAGTTCCCCCCCCCTTTTTTTTTGCTTTTTTCTTTGGAGGGGGTAAGGTAGGGCAATTGGGGTTAAATGACTTGCCCAAGGTCACATGGCTAGTTTTGTGTTAAGTGTCTGAGGCCGGATTTGAACTCAGGTCCTCCTGACTCCGGGGCTGGTGCTCTATTCACTGTGCCATCTAGCTGCCCCTATTTGGTTCCTTTTTAAAAAACTGAACAATCACATGTATTTTTCTTCTCCTGTATTTCCCTAGAGAGTAGGCTCGAAAGTGTGGCTATCAAACCATATCTTCATAAACCCTGCAGTTGAAACAGATAAGTATTCATTCCTTCAGCAAATATTTATTAAACACTTACAGAATACAGACCACTCAACTAGATGCTGAAGAAACACAAGGTTTAGATAAGACCCTAATGATGGATATTATAATTTAGTAGTAGACCAAGACACTCTGAAATATAATCAAAAAATAAGCACATGGGGGCAGCTAGGTGACACAGTGAATAGAGCACCAACCCTGGAGTCAGGAGGACCTGAGTTCAAATATGACCTCAGACACTTCACACTTACTAGTCAAGTGGCCTTGGGCAAGTCATTTAACCCCAAATGCCCTGCCTTCCCTCCTCCAAAAACACACACACACACACACACACACACACACACACAAAAGTGCATGAAAGAGTTACAAAACAAGATGCTAGAAAAGTCCTGTAAAAGGTTATTAAGAATTGTAGAGTTCAGAGAAGCATTCCTGGAGAAGTAAAGATTTGATTTTTGCTTTAAAGGATGGACAGGCATTCAACAAAGGGAGTGGGGGAGGCATTCCTCCAGGCACAGAAACAATCAGAGCAGAGACAGGGAGCTTATTTAGAGAACAGATAAGATTCCAGATGCAGCTGAAGCATAAAATAAGTAACAGACTAATACAAGAAGGCTAGAAAGGTAGGATGACTCTAGATTGGGAAGAGCTTTGAATGCCAAAATAATTTGAATTTTCTTTGGTATGCAATAAGTAGCCACTGAAAATTTTTGACATGTACATAACAGCAGTAGATATGTTCACATAAGAAAGGATATTCTAATAGTAGCAAGAAGGATAGATTGGAAGAAGAGAGTGGAAGCAGGAAGGAAACTATCTTAAGTGCTAATAAGGGCCTATAATTAAGCGATAGCAATGGGTACAGGAAGGAGGGGACAGATGTGAGAAATAATGAGATAGAATTGACAGCAATTCACAACCAACTGAGTATTAAAGGTGAGGAGAAAGAGTTAAACATGACCCTAAGTAATGAGGACTTTTGTATTAGGATGGTAGTAGTGGGTATGTGAAAGAGGAGAAATACATGAGAAATCTTCAAGAGATGAAATAGACAGGTCTTAGTAACTGACTAAGTATGAAAGATAAGGAAGAGGGAAGCATCAGTCCCAAAAGTTGCAATATGTGTTCTCCTGAGTAGATGAATGGTAATACCATACACAAAAATAGTGAAGTCAGGAGAATCAGGTTTATAGGAAAGATAAATTTGGTACAAACCTGTTTGATATAAGGTACCTACAGGACATTTAGACAGAGATGCTAGTCTAAAGCTCATAAGAAAGCATGAGATTAGAACAACAGATATTGCAGTCATCTGCATAGAAGTAGTAGTTGAAGTCATAAGAATTAAGCAGATTTACAGAGCACAGAAGGAGAAGAATGCCAAGGATAGAGTCTTGGGAAACATCCACATGAAGGAGTCAGGAAAAAAGCAACACTGGAAGAGACATCATAAGACAGGTTGGAGAAAGAGGAAAAGAATATAGAAAATATGGTGCCTCTAAAGTCACAGGACAAGAAGAAGGTATTGGATAACATTGTCTAAAGCTGCAGAGGTCAAGGAGAAATGAAAAAAGGATGTGGAATTTAGTGATTGGAAAGCTATTGGTGACCTTTGAGATTCCACTTTCAGTAGAGTAGTGGGAAGAATAAAAGTTAGATTTCAAAGGATTGTGGAAGAAGACAGGATATTGAGGAAATGGAGGCATTGGGAAAGATGGTAGAGTAGCTAGTTAGGATATAAGGGTCATGGTTTGTACTCTGATAAAAAGGATTAGGGGGAACTGAAAAGTTTAGAGGAAGCCTGGAAGCAATCAGTGACTTGGGAGAGACTGAAGAAACAGGAGAAAGATAGAATGATTACTGGAGCAATGTCCAGGAGGAAAAAGGAGGGAATTGGATTAGGGGTAAAAGTATAAGGATTAGTTTTAGTAAGGAATGCAGATAGTTCTGTGATCAGCTCTGACCATGTGACTGCCCACCCTCCCAACCCCATTATACTATTCAACAAACTCGGGGATTAACAGAGGCAGGATCAAATATAAAATCCACAACCAGCCCCTCTCCTACCTTTCCAGTGTTTTTACACTCTATGCACCCCTAGATTCTCTGTGATCCAGAAGTACTGGCCTAAATACTCAATCTCCAGATTCTGGGCACTCTAACTGGAGGTCCACCATGGCTGCAATTTTCTCCCTCTTCATCTCCATCTTCTGGCTTCCTTGACCACCTTTAAATCCCAGCTAAGGTCCTTCCTTCTACAAGAAGCTTTTCCTGATTCCCCTTAATGTTAGTCTTCTCTCTGTTGATTATCTCCTATTTGTCCTGTTAATAGAATTTGTATGTAGTGGTTTTCATGTTATCTCTCAGATGGTGAGTTCCTTAATATCAGGGACTGGGTTTTGCCTTCTTTTGTATTCCCAACCTTGTACAGTTCTGGGCACAAAGTAGAGTACTTAATAAATGCACACTGAATGACTAGTAGGAAGAAACAAAGGGTAATGATACTGAGAAGTTTTGAGGAATAAAGAACATTCAGGAAGTTCATGTCACATACCCTCATAAGATCATAACTTTCAAGTTGAACGGACGTAATGGGCCACAGTCTAATCCTCTTTTGTCATAATAATTTATTATTTTACTTTTAAAATAGATTTTAATGATTCATTGTTATTACATTATTACTAGGTATACGCTCCCCCTCCACCACCACCAAAGTTGAAACCTCTTCTGTAACAAAGAAAAACAAAGCAAAAACAACTGATACCATCGACCCATCTGACAATATATGCAGTTTCCTCATCTCATAGTTCTCCATGTCTCTGTGGAAAAAAAGGGACAGGATGTTTCATTATCTGTTCTAATGGACCACTATTGGTTTTTACTTTCTCAGTTTGACTTCCTGTAATGGGAATGCAAATTTGGAAGATTTTCCCTGCCCCTAGGCTAAAATGCACCTGAAGCCTGGGGAGGGAGGCTTGTTTTTCAGTAGATACTTTTTGATTGGCCAGTGGGTCAATAAGGTTGTTACATTCTCTGAGCCAGGAGAAGGCTAGATAAGCCCTGATGTGTAGCTTTGTTTTGGGACTCATTTTGAGAAGTGTTCTGTGATTTGATCTGAATTCTGGGAAGCCGTTGTTGAGAGTCCCCCGGCTTTGAAAAACCCAGATGCTGATTTGTTATGGATGTAATGGTTGGACAGTTTGGAAATCTGTCTACTTGATCTGTTTCTGTCTTGATAATTCTGCCTGTATACTTTGAAGTTCGGGGTGCTGACCTTTTTCCCCTGAACAAGGTAAACGATATATGTCTGACTGATTAAAGTAAGCTTGTTAACCCATTTTGAGTTGCTTTCCTTTAACAAAGCAGATCCAAGAACCTGTGTGAGCAGGCACCCTGGGGACGCCGGGGTGCTTGCTGCTACACTTCCTTTCAGGGATATTTTTAGTTATATAGTTGCAGTCATTGTACCTATTTCTCTTCTGTTTTGATTGATTCACTCTGTATTAGCTCACAGAGATTACCCCACGATTCTCTAAATTCCTCATGCTCTTTGTTTCTATTGAACATTTTCTTTTCCCCCAGTTACATTCAAAGGCAATTATTAACATTTGCTTTTTAAAACTTTGAGATCCAAGTTCTCTCCCTCCTTCCTCAGCCCACTTCATTGAGAAGGCAAGCAATTCAATATAGGTTATACATGTGTAGTCATGCAAAACATACCCATAACAGTCATGTTGTGAAAGAAAATACAGACAAAAAGAAGCTCAAGGAAAATAAAGAAAGTGGCGGGGAGAAGTATGCTTCAATCTGAATTGAGACACCGTTGATTCTTTTTCTGGGGATGGATAGCATTTTTCATCGTTAAGTCCTTCAGAGTTGTCTTGAATCATTGTATTGCTGAGAATATCTAAGTCATTCACAATGACCATCTTATGATATCGCTGTTACTTTGTACACAGCACATTTTACTTTGTGTCAGCCCACGCAAGTCTTTTCAGATTTTTCCGAGAGCATCATGCTTATCATTTCCTATCATCCATGCTTGTAAATTTACATTATCTGTAAACATAGTACGATATATACTCTTCACCTCTTACAGCACCATGATGTTCCACTTTATTCATATAATAATGTTAATAACTAGCATTTATATAAAGCTGTAAGGTTTGCAAAGCACTTCTCAAATATTACCTCAGAACAACCCTCTAAGGTAGATGCTACTGTTATCTACATTTATAGTTGGAAGAAACTGAGGCACAGGGTAGTTAAGTGACTTGCCTGGAATCACATTGATAGTAAGTATCAGAGGTTGAAATGGAATTCATATCTTCCTGACTCGAGGATCACGACTATGTTACCTACTTACCTACCACAATGGATGAGTATCTACCTTATTTCTAGTTCTTAACTACCACAGAAAGGTCTACTGTAAATAATGTACATATATACTTTGTGTCTTTGACCGCTCTGAGATATAAAAGTTTCTTAAAGTGGATGAATCAAAGAAAAGGAAGAATTTGGCCAGTTTTCATGCATAATTATAAATTTATCCAGAATAATCAGCCACTCACAATTCCACCAATGATATATTAGTCTTCTCACAACTCCTTCAACATTAACTGTTTTCTTTTTTCTCTTCTTTTCTTTTTTTTTTTTTTTGCCATCTTTGTAAAACTGCATGCAGGGTGTGAGTCAAAATAAATATATATCTTTTCAAATTTCTGTTACTCTTATTATTAGTGATCTGGAGGACGTTTTCAAAAGGACATTGTTATTTTGCCATTCCTTTGAAAATTGTGCATATTCTTTGATATATCTCTTGGATCCATATATCTGAATATATGTGTGTATATATTTCTATATATAAACATGCATGTATACATGTGTATATACAAGCAGATGTACACATATAATAGTTACATATGTTTGGATAGTATATGATATTATCAGTGATAATGATGAAAAATTTTTTTCCTATTCTATTAAGTTTCTTGTGATCCTATCTGCATTAATTTTATCTGTGTAAAGAATCTTTTCATATTACAAATGAGAAGAGTGAAGCCCAGATAGGTTAAGTGATTTGCCAGAATCTCACAAATTGTAAGTTTTTAAGGAAGGATTCAAACCTAGGTCTTCCTGACACCAAGCCATTGAGGGAGAGAGAGAGAGTAAATTTGATAGAGAAGTTGAGCTTGGGTATTATGCATTTCCTGATTAAGTTGCTAGGTTCAGACAATTTTAAGTCCACTATCATGTAAATATACTAATGGACAACTTTTAGAATTTTGAGAAATAGCAGCTGCTTAAAATTTAAAGACAGTAAGAGCCAATTTATAATGTTTGTACTCTGATAAAAAGTCAACATAACTATTACTAACGTTCCCCAGCATTCCACATACAGATACAAAAATGTTATGTGCCAAGTTGGTAATCCCACCAATTCAAAGTTGCTAGTCTCTGTCTATGGGTTCAGCAAAGGGTTTTGACCTTATGTTATTAAATCAAAGTGAAATGAAAGCACATTCCTAAAAGTAAAAAACAATACAACCAAACAGTAACCAAAAATGACCCTTAAAAGGTTTCATAAAACAGCAGTACTTCCTTGGTCTCTAACTTGAGAGTGATCAGATTAAAGATTTGCACAAAAACCTGCTATGTATTGGGACTGAGATAGGAGTAAAGGAGGAGTTGATAATCTCTAATCAAGCAACCTTAGGTGAAGTAAAAAAGATTAAGTTTGGATTCAGGAAGACCTCAGTTCAAATCCAGCCTTGGATCCTTACTAGTCATGTGACCCTGAGCAAGTCACTTTACCTCTGTCTGCCTCAGTTTCCTCATCTGTAAAATGAGTAACAATAGCACTCACTTTCCAGGGTTGTGGTGTGTTACATATGTAAAGTGCTTTGTAAACCTTACAACACTACATAAATGTTAACTCTGGTTATTAACAACAACCCTCAACCCTCCTCCCACTCATACCTCTTTGGAACACCAAGCACATTCTGGGTTGATGAGCAGACATTCTTCACAGGAGGTGGCACTCCCACTTGTACAGATGTTGAAACCTTCAAAGACAAAAAAACAAAAGAGGTATTCAATGAGTTCCAAGCTATCACTTTAATGATGAACTTTTGAGTTGTGGGCTATATGCCATTGAGGGACCATTTGTTCAATAGAAGACTCAAAGTTGTGTCTCTTTCTCCCTTGCTATACAACAACAATTTTAAAAACATTCATCAGATCATTATTCCATTCTTATCACCACAGATCTCCATACCACACCCTCACTCTTAACATAAAGATTTTTTGTTGTTTAGTCATTTTAGTTATATCCAACTCTTTGTGACCTCATTTGGTGTTTTCTTGATAAAGATACTGGAGTGGTTTGCTGTTTCCTTCTCCAGCTCATTTTACAGATGAGGAGACCGAGGCAAACAGTATTAAGTGATTTGACCAAGGTCACATAGCTAGTAAGTGGCTGGGATCAGATTTTAATTCATGAACAGGAGCCTTCCTGACTCCAGACCTGGTGCTCTATCCAACTGAGGCACCTAGTCTGTTTTAGGCACCCAAACCTTTGAAACACAGAATAGGTGAGGAGAAATAAAGGGGGAAAAAATGTCACTCATTTTTGGCCAAATTCTATGGCATATCAAGAAAGTCTGAGAAACTTTTAGTCTTGTAAACTAACTATGGCTTCTTCCTTAGCACACTAAAATTTGTGTGCGTGTTTCTTTTTTTTTTCTTTTAAGAGGGAAATTTATTTTTTCTTCCACCTCCACTCCAATAGGAAAAGAAAAAAATAAATTTCTTATAACTAATATGCAGAGCCAAGGAAAAACAAATTCCCTCATTGGTCATGTTCAAAAGATTATAATTCATCCTTCTTCCTCAAGTTCCTTCAGTGGTTCTCTGAAATCTCGGATTGTCACCATGTTGATCAGAGTTCTTACAGCTTTCAAAGCTATTTATTCTACCCAGTGCTACCCATTTTATTGTAGAAATTATTCTCTTGGTTCTGCTTATTTCGTTCTTCATCAATTTTATAAAGTCATTAAAATTGTTCATTTTCATAACATTGTCATTATAGTAGAAATTATTTTTTTAGTTCCACTCCACTATGAATGAGTTGAAACAAGTCTTTCCACTTCTCTTTGAAGTCATCTATCTCCTCATTTCTTTCAGCTGGCAGTCAGTTGACATTTATTAAACACCAACTGTGTACCAAGCCCTGTGCTAAGCACTGAGATTACAAAGAAAGGCAAAAGACAGTCTTTGCTCTCCAGGAACCTGTAATCTAACAAGAGTGACAACAGGCAAATAACCACGTGCAAATAAGCTTTACACAGGATGTCTGGTCAACAGAGGGGAGGCTAGATGAATCGTATCCCATCACATTCATATCACAAAATTTGTCCAGTTATCCCAAACTGATGATGAAAAATTAGCAAAAATAGCAGCTTTGACATGAACAATTTCTTCCTACTTTCATTTTTCAAATGTTATCTCAAAAGCCATCCTACATTGCTTTTCTCGGGGAATAATAGTTTAGTTCTCTCTCCTGGAGAGAGTGCTGACCTGGATTGAAGAAAACCTGGTTCACAGGACAACACTGTACACAGTTAACAGCAACACTGTTTGATGACCAACTTTGGTAGACTTAGCTCTTCTCAGCAATGCAAAGACCTAAGACAATTCCAACAGAATTCTCAAGATAGAAAATGCTATCCACATCCAGAGTTAGAACTATGAAGTCTGAATGCAGATCAAAGCATCCTATTTACTCCTTTTTGTTGTTGTTTTTTTCTTGTGGTTTTTCCCTTTTGTCCTGATTCTTCTTTCACAACATGACTAATGTGGAAATAGGTTTAATATGATTGTACATGTATAGCCTATATCAGATTGCATGCTGTCTTGGGGAGAGGGAAGGAAAGGGAGGGAGAAAAAAAAATTTGGAACTCAAAATCTTGTAAAAGTGAATGTTGAAAACTATCTTTGCATGTAATTGGAAAATAAATTATTAAGTGGGGGGGGGGAAGAAAGAAAATCTGATTCAAATCCTGCCTTCATCTATCTGTCTATCTGACAATCTTGAGCTATAAGACAAGGGGCGGCTAGGTGGAGCAGAGAATAGAGTACCAGCCCTGGAGTCAGGAGGACCTGAGTTCAAATCTGGCCTCAGACACTTAACACACATACACACACACACACACACACACACACACACACACACCAAAAAACCCTAGCTGTGTGACCTTGGGCAAGTCACTTAACCTCAATTGCCTACCCTCCCCCCTCCAACAAGAAGAAAGAAAGAAAGAAAGAAAGAAAGAAAGAAAGAAAGAAAGAAAGAAAGAAAGAAAGAAAGAAAGAAAGAGAGAGACTGTGGACAAGTCATTTAAAGCTTTGAGTTTCAGTTTCCTTGTCTATAAGAAATAATAATACCTCTAATACCCACCTGACCTTATTGTCATGAGGCCCAAATGAGATGATGTATATAAAAGGTTTTGAAATTTTTCAAGTACTGCAAAAATGTTAGTCATTAGCACACATCTTTAGAATATCCAGGTCAGAAAGGGTCCTGACCCCCAGGAAGGCTGACACCAGAGATGAGGCCATATGGGGCATCTTCATTAGGCTGCCTCCCATACAACATTTTGGTCATTAACACAGGAACCAGCTGGCAAACCCTTTATTAGTGATTTGGTAGGAAGTATAGGCAAGATAACAGAGCAGGAATGTTCAAGCACTTAGATAGAGAAAGGGAACACAAAGGAATAAGCATTTAAGGCCTGCTAGGTGTGCCATGCTATATACTTTACAAATATTATCTCCTCTGAGATTTTAACTAGGAATCAAAAGTCCTGACTCTTCTGGTTTTGTTAGCCATATGAACTAAGGTCAGCCCCTTCAGTCTTTGAAATTCAGTCTCTTTATCTGTTAAAGGGAGAGAATTTTCTAATTGGAAAGTTCTAGTCCAACCCCTAATCCCTTCACTATTTTGGATGCATAAAAGGTCTGAATTGTTTGTTTAGGGTGACAGAGCACAGACAGGGTTAGAAATCCCATCTTCTGTAGCATCCCTCTTACTACCCCATACAGCAACCTCACAGGCTTATTGCAAGGATCAAATGGACTAATGCAGGTGAAAAAGCTGGTGTTTATTAACTATTTATCAACAAGACGGGAAAGGACTTAGCCCGGGGATGGGGAACCCGAAGCCTCAAGGCCACATGTGGCCCTCTAGGCCCTAAAGTGGGGCCCTTTGACTGAATCCAAACTAGAGGGCCACATGTGGTCTCAAGGCCACAGGTTCCCCATCCCTCCTAGCCAAACCAGACTTTTTGGATGCAGAATCTCCCAAATCATGAATTCACTGCCTCTAGGTAGTTCCAAATGATATCATTTAGCAGATCATTCAGGGCCTGCCTACCTCTTCATCCTCCTCATCCACTTCATCTACTTGCCCAGTGGAATAGGCAGATGAGAACAATTTGTTCCAATGGCCTTGAAGGCAGTTGAAGCAGGGGCTGTGGAGCACAGAGAATCTGGTCAGACATTGAAGATACAAAGGCCATCCACTGCGTCCCTGGGCCATGACCAGTGGTCCTGACTTTTGTCCTGCCACTGAACTTCAATGACTCCAGAAGAGAGTAAGACTGATGCCTGTGTAGCTCTGCCTCACTTGAATCCAATTCACATGGAAATCAAGACATTACGCCTGTAATTAATGTCATTGATCCTCAGCAAACAAAAGACAAACAACAACTTCTTCATCCAAGTCCCTGCATTAATCATAGATACAAAGTCACCGACTTATTAGCTGGAAGGGATCCTAGAGAGTCCTGAGGTTCTTAACCTTGGATCTGTGAACTTATTTTTTTTAAATACTTTGATGAGTATCTTCCAATATAATTCATTTCCTTCATACTTTACTTTATGCAGTTAAAAACACTATTCCAAGAAGGGTTTCATAGGCTTCACCAAACTAGCAGACGGATCCAGGACACAGAAAAAAATTAAGAACCCTTGACCTACTCCAACTTCGTTAACAGAAGAAATCAAGGCCCAAGAGGGTCAAGTGACTCGGCGACAAAGCCAGAATTCAAACTCAGGTCCCCTGATTCCAAAACTCAGTGCTCCTCCCACCATCCATGCTGCAGAAATCCAGCATCCTTATGATCCCCACTAGCTTGATTTCTTGTGCCTGCCTGCCAAGACCCTTGGGTGAAGGACCCTTTCTGACCTGGATATTCTATTGTAAATTCTTCCTGACCCCATTTGGGGTTTTCTTGGCAAAGGTACTGGGGTAGTTTGCCATTTCCTTCTCCAGCTCATTTTACAGATGAGGAAACTGAGATAAACAGAGTTAAGTGACTTGCCCAGAGTCACACAGCTAGTAAGTGTCTGAGGCTAGATTTAAACTCAGAAAGATGAGTCTCTATTCACTGCACCACAGGATAGTCTATAGAAATCCATTACTAAGTGCATGTATACTACTGTAAAGTTTCTGAAAGGCTTGACTATTTGGCGTTAAGATAGACAAGTAGTTTATAATAGCACTTAGGAAAAACCTGGCATCTTTCATTCCCTTTCTATCTGTTTCACCAATTTATTTTGTGACTGCAGGCATGTTGCTTAATGCTCTCATAGACCAATTTCAAAAGCTTCATAAGGGTAACATTACCAATGACTTCTCTCACCAGTTCTGTTAAAGACGTCATTTTAATAGTATATTTTGAACATGGTTAGACCAACTCTCCCAACCAGCCTGGACAAAATTATATGATGCCAGGCCACACCAGGGTTTCCAAGCACCTGCTCTTTCTTTTCCTCTCAAAAAAACTCCAAAAACTATGGGCCACCTCATGAAGTACTGGGGAGATAGCTGATACTTTCTTAAGGGAGTGGTTCCAAGCTAGCATTAGGAAGTCCTAAGATGAAAGATCTGGGTGGTATAGTGGATAGAACACTGGGCTTGAAAGACTCATCTTCTTGAGTTCAAATCTGGCCTCAGACAATTCCCAACTATGTGACACTGGGCAAGTCACTTAACCCTGTTTGCCCCAGTTTCCTCATCTTTAAAATGATGTGGAGAAGGATATAGAAAACCACTCTAGTATCTTTGCCATGAAAACCCCAAATGGGCCAACAAAGAGTCAGACACAACTGAAAACTCAAGAACAAAGATGAAAGATTACTTATGAATAAACATTTTACAAAGTGAATTTTAGAATTCAGGATTTGGATTAAGACAAACATTTGCCTTTTAATTTGATTTTAAAATGTCTATTTTATAAATAAATTTTTCTAAATTTGCATTTAATAATTGTACAAATATTTCTTTAATAAATATTTTACCTAATATTTATGAACAGGAAATTGTATGTGTGTATATATGTATGTGTATATGTATATATGTGTGGGTACACGTGTGTGTGTGTGTATAAGGATCATGAACTGGGAGCTGGGAAGTATTTCTTTGGCCCCTGAGTCCAATCCTCTCATTTTATTGATCAGGAAACCAGAAGTTCAGGGGTATAAAGTGACTTGAAGTTGGTTGTGAGAATATAAAGAGATGCTTCTACTAGTACAAAATGAAGAAGAATCCAGGCATGACATGGAAGGGGGAGGAGAATGCTGAGGATAATTAAATGGTGATAAAAAATAGTATTTTGATTTTAGTAGATGCTGAAGAGCTGAATGGAGTTACCATTCAAGTAGCCAGTGATTCAGGCCAGCTCTTACTAGGCTAGGAGCAGAAACCTAAACAGATACAAGAGATCTCCCTAGGACAGCAGAGAGTGAAATCTCTACTCAATATCATCATGGTTAAAATAACACCTTTACAGAAATATACTTTCATGTCTATAGAGCATATAAACTGTTCTGGGAACCAGGCCAAAGGGACTGTAAAGGGAACTCAGTAAGGGATCTCCCAAAGAGTTAATGAGTTTCCTAAACTGTAGATATGACCACGTCATCTCCCTGCACTTCCCCTGTTCAATGAGTTCCTGTGGTTACCTATAGGATCCAACATAAAATCCTCATGATTCATCTTCCTGAGTTCAATTCTGGCCTCAGACACTTACTAGCTGTGTGACCCTGGGCAAGTCACTTAACCATGTTTGTCTCAGTTTCCTCATCTGTAAAATAAGCTGGAGAAGGAAATGGCAAATTACACCAGTATTTCTGCCAAGAATCACAGAGTTGACAGGACTGAAAAATGACTGAACAGCAATTTCCTCACTCCAGACCCAGCACTTCATCCACTGAGCCACCTAACTGTCCCTACACACAATGACTAGGCAACACTGGGCAGCCACTTAACTTCTCAATGTTTTAGACAGTTAAGAAAGATGAGATGCTGCTGAACTGAATTAGTAGAGGGGATTTCTCACTTAGGAGTTTCCTAAATCAATTAAATCAAAGGTTTAGTCCTTATCCCTAATAATAATTATGATAAATTCTCATCTATTATACTAAAGTAGTCATTTTCTTAACCATCCAGAAGCATATTCGAAAGCATATGTTTGTTGCTGTTAGAACTTCCTGAAAGAGGAATATTGTAGATTCTAACCTCAAATTAAGCAGAGGGTACATGCTGGTATTTAGCATCACAGAATTTTAGAGAGGCAAGGGACTTGGAAAATTTGAGAATACGTATGATCATGCCAAACTGTCCCCAAATCTCACTGATATGTCCAGTCAGTTTCCATTCTAGAAATTCTGCCAGGCTATTTAGCTTATTCCTTCTGGCTCTGTAGCTATAAATTTATAATGTGCTTATGAGGAGAGGAGAGGAGAGGAGAGGAGAGGAGAGGAGAGGAGAGG